>NC_045501.1:4855759-4993562 GCF_009650955.1 Corvus moneduloides | reverse complement strand
CTGCCATCACCTCAAGGGACATTCCCAGCCTTTCCCAGGGACCCCGGGGGGCTCCAGCTTTGGGGTCCCTCTCAGTGACACTGCGGGAAGGGAGAGAGTGGTTGCCCCCAAGGAGGGGATTTTGGAGGGGGAGAGCATCAGACCCACTGGTTCTCCTCGTGCCCTGGGTTTCAGGGTACTTTGGCCACGGCCCCCTCCCCCAAGAGCCTCTGCACCCCAGACAGAGCCCTGGACCCCCGAGGTGAGGCCAGCACTGCGTCTCCCCCAGCTGTGGGTCCCCTGTCTCCCCCTTCTCTGCTGTCACCGCAGGGTGTTGCAAGACCCACGACAACTTCTGCATCCGGTGGCTGCTGGGCACTGGAGGGGGAACTGGGCCGGGGGGGGACTGGGGCTGGCACTGCTTCCTCCTGCTGGCTCCCACCAGCTCCAGGTGCCCCACAACTGGCACCCTGTGGGGAGAGCGTGTGTGTGTGTGCGGGGGGGCGAGGGGACATGTCCCAGTGCCAGGGGTCCCTGTGCATGGCACCTGCCCCGGCCTGGGGTCCTGGTCCCATCCTTCAAGTGCTGATCCCCTCACAGTGCCAGCGGTCCTGTTTCATGGGTGCTGGCCCTGTGCCCTGGATGTTGGCCTCATCCTATGGGTGCTGGTTCCATCCCGCAGGCTTCGACCCCATCCTGTGGATCCTTGCCCTGTCCTACAGATGTTGGTCCTATCCTGTGGATGCTGGCTGCATTCTGTGGGTGCTGGCCATGGTCCCCCTCCCCTAAGAGCTCCTGCACTCCCTAGACAGAGCCCTGAACCCCCACCCCAGAGGTGAGGCCAGTGCCATGTTCCCCATGGGTGCCTGTCCCTGTCCTACAAGTGTTGGCCACATCCTGTGAGTCCTTGCCCAGTCCCATGGGTTCTGGCCCTGTCCCATGGGTTCTGTCCCAGTCCCAGGGGTTCTGGCCCAGTCCCATGGGTTCTGGCCCTGTCCCATGGGTTCTGTCCCAGTCCCATGGGTTCTGGTCCCAGTCCCATGGGTTCTGGTCCCACCCCACAGGAGCTGCCCTGCCCCGAGGCCATTGGGGCTCTCACCAAGGCGCTGGCAGCTGAGTGCTTGGAATCCTTGAAGAAGGTGAGGATTCCCCCTTCCAGCACTGTCCAGGAGGAGCTCCAGTTCTTCCTGGGGAGCAGAGCAGGGGTCATACAGTGGGATAGCACAGCCCCTCCACCCTGCTGGACTCCTGTCGCCAGTTGCAGGGGACACCGGGATGTTCTTACCGGAGCCGCTTCCCTCTGTCCAGCGTCTTGGTCCGGTTGAGCACCCCAGCTTTTTCGAGGCTTTTAAACTGGAAAGTAAAGGTGGGGGTGTCAAATTTGCCCCCTGCTCTCCCCGGTGCCAGGGTGGGGGCAGGCTGGGTGCCCCTCGCTGCGTGCTCACCTTTCCTCCTTGGTGCCCGCTGCCGGTGACCCGGTGGCGTGCCAGGCCAAGAGCCCGCTGTCCTGGCTGGAGCCGCTGCTGGCCCGCTCATGGCGGCGCCCGATGGCACCTGGGCAGGGAGGGGTCAGGTGAGGCCCAAGGTGCCCCTGCCAGGAGGGGGCTGTGCTGTGCACCCACGGCACCCCAGAGCCCCTGCAGCCCCTGCTCCGGGGGCTTGTGAGGACGTTTATCCCTGGCAGTTACCCCTGTCTGCATCTTTGGCCCTGTCCCCATCCCCATTGCTGTCCCTGTCCTTGTCCATAACCCATCCCTGTCCCTATCCCAGTTCCTATCCCTGTGCTCATTCCTCTTCCATTCCCTGTCCCTTTCCCTGTCCCCATGCCCATCCTCAGTCCTGTCCCAATCCCTGTTCCCATCCTTTCCCATCCCTATCCCGTACCGTGTCAGGGGCGAAGTGCTCGGGGTAGAACACGATTCCCTCGGGGTGGCTGTGCCCATACCAGCCTGGAGGTGAGCCCAGCTCCTCAGGGCGCCTCGGGGACAGGCAGAGAGAGGCCCCCTGATCATAGGAGCCCACGGGTGAATAGTCTTCCTCGGGATAACACTCCAGCTCATCTGGAGACAGGTCGGGATAATCCGTTTCTGGAGTGGGTGGCTGGAGAGAAGAGACTGGTCAAGATCTTGTGCCCTACCAAGAGACCTGCATCCCTGTGTGGCTTGCCCAGGTGGGGGCTGCCCCATCTCCATCATCTCCATCTCCATTCCCATTCCATCTCAATCCTTGTCTCCATCTCCATTCCCATTCCTGTTTCTATCTCCATCTCAATCCCAGTATCCATTCCCATCTCCATCTGCACCTTCATCTCCATTCCCATCCCTGTCTCCCATCTCCAGCTTCATCCCTGTCTCCATCTCCATCCCATCCCATCCCTGTTTCCATCTCCATTCCCCTCTCTTTTTACATCCCTGGATCTGTTCCCATCTCAGTCTTCTTCTGTCTTCATCTCCATTCCCATCTCCACCTTTGTCTCCATCTTCATCTCCATTGCATCTCCCATCCTTTCTCAATCTTCATCTCTGCCTCCATTTTCATCCCACCCGTTTCCATCTGCATTCTCATCCCTTCCTACCCCTGTATCCATACCCTTGTCCATCTTCATCTGTCTTCATCTCCTTTCCCATCTGTCTCCGTTTCCATCTCCATCTCAGTCTCCATTTCCACTGCATCTCCCATCCCTTTCTCAATCCCGATCTCTGCCTCTGTCTCCGTTTTCATCCCATCCCTTTTTCATCTCCATTCCCATCCCTGTCTCCCCCCATCCCAAGCCCATCCCCGCGCCTCGCTGGGTGCTCACCCTCTGCTCCATGGGGCCGTACCGCGTCCCCCCAGGGTGCATCTCCCGGGGGCTGCCTGTGTCTCCCGCAGTGGGGGGGTCCCACGACGTCTCACCTGTCACCGAATTATAGAAAAAAGTCTGTCCGCTTCCTTGGTCCACGTGCTGTTCCCACTCGGGAAGCTCCGGGCTGTGTGCGAGTGAGGAGGCGGGAGAGGCGGCGGGACTCACTCCATCGGCCGCCTGCCCAAAGGGACAATCCCACGTGGTCTCGCCCGTCACCGGGTTATAATAAAACAAATGTCCACTGTCCGTGTCCGTGTGGGTTTCCCAGTCCGACACGGAGCCGCCGGGCTCCTCTGGGGCCGAGCTGGCGGCTGCGGCCTCTTCCCGCAGCTCCTGGATGTTGAGGTAGATGGGATCGGGTGTCTCCTCTGACTCCTTGCCTGGGGGGACACGGATGTGTCACTACGGCAGCTGGGACGGTGTTCCTGGGATGTCCCCACTGTGGTGTCAGTGGCAGCTGGGTGAGGGGCTGAGGAGCCGGATCCTGCCCTGGCTGCTGGGTCACCCCCCTGCCCGGGCCCCCCAGAGCATGGGGCAGGAGGTGCTGACGATGGGGTGTAGGTGGCTAGGAGGTGGAGAGGGGCACCCACAGCACCCAGAGTGGGGCAGGGAGCACCCACTGGCCATGGAGAGACATCGGTGTCCCAGTGCCAGCACCTGTGTCACTGCTGTCCGTGTCACCTGTGCTGGCGGCACCCTCACAGCCAGCACCACGTCACTGGCACCTGCATCACCCACTGCGGGCAGCACCTGCAGCAGCACCCGCACCGCCGGTGCCCGTGTCACTGCATCATCAGCACCTGCAGCAGCAGCACCCACATCATCAGCACTGCCATCACTGGTACCCATGTCACCCACATCATCAACAGCCGTGTCATGGGTACCCACTCATGCACCACCTGCACCATCCACAGCCACATCACTGGTACCTGCATCACCTGCTGTGTGCAGCACCCACATCATTGGCACCCAAACCATGAACACCCACAACCTCTGCACTGATATCTGCGGCCCCAAGACCTCCAGCCTGATCGTCCCCTGCACCCCCAGACTCTGCTCCCACCTCCCCAGCACAAGCACCCCAAAACTCACACTCATCTCACCCACGCTTGCACCCCAGCACCCTCAACACCAGCCCCCAGGACACCTCCTGCCCCACATCACCGATACCAGCACCCACATTACCTGCATCCTCATCACCTGTGCCCTGGGACACTTCCAGCACCCACAGCCCTGGCCTCCCCCTCAGAGCCGGATGCTGAACCAGACAGTCCCACCACTGTATCCCAAAATAACATCCCCAGCACCAGCCTGGCTGACTCCCCACTGTGGGGCTGCTTGGGGTGGGGGATGTGTCCCCTGGGACCAGGAGGGTGCTGCCAGCAGGGAACCCCCTCCTGGCACCCTTTGATCTCCCCAGTTTTACAGCCTGAGTCTCTCACTAATGGCTGTGGGGACAAAGGTCCCAGCTCCAGCCCTGCCCATCACCCTGAAGGAGGTGACAGCGGGTGCAGTGTCCTTGGGGACACCCTGGATCAGAGGGGGACAGCAGCTCGATGAAACCCCCTCATCCTCCCCCCCATCACCCCACGACCCCCCCATGGTGAGCAGGGCCAGAAGCCACTGGGGGGGGGTCACCCTCCTCCTGGGGATGAGGGACATGGGGGTGGCAATGGGGGATCCCTGGCACGGAGCCCCCCAGCACCTCTCTCCTCCCCATGGGTGCATCCCTGGGGTGGTTCTCATCCCTGGGGGGGCCGGGTACCCCTCCCTGCTTTGGGATGGGCATGGTGACACCCGCCGGTGCCCATAAACCCCCAGGGAAACCCAAGGGGAAGCATGGGGAGGGCTGACCCCAAAACACCCCCCTGTCCCCCGGCTGGGTGCACCCTCGGGTGCTGCCTACCTTCCCCAAGTGCAGCAGCTGCAGCACCCTGCTCCGGGCCCGCTGCGGACCCCCCGGCGCCCGGTCACCCATCGCGGTGACACTGGGGCAGCACTGGGGGCACCGGGGTGGGGACAGCCGTGGGGACACCGAGAGGCTCCGGTAACACCGCTGGCGCCCTGAGCCGGGCCCTGCACCCGCCGCTTCCTGCCGGGTTTGGGGAGCGGAAGAGACGCCCAGGGCGGAATTGGCTTCTCTGGGGGTTGTTGTCACCCGTCCCCCACAACCTTCCACTCGCCATCCCCTCCGGCAAAGCCAAGGTCAGGCAAGCAGGAATTGCACTGGGATGATCCCCGAAAATTTTGGGTGCCCCGTCTGGTGTCACATTGCTCCACCGAAGGCTGATCTGGGGCTGCTGTGTCCCCGCAACACCGGGATCGTTCCATCCCATCCCATCCCGGCGGGTGCACATGGTGGCAGGATCATGGTCCTGCCATGCCCGATGCCGGATGGTTTTGGCACCGGTTGGATTTGGGCAGGGAAGGGGAATGCCCCCGTAGTGGCACTCGGGGGGGACTATGCTGGCTCACCCCCAGAGGGGGGTCGGAGGCTTTGGGTGTGCAAAGGGCACAGCTGGGGGCACAAGGTGTAAAATGGGGTAAAAATTGGGTGGGAAATGGGGGGAAATGGGGTGAAAATGGGGTGTAAAACATAGCCCCCCACCACCAACACCCCATTTCCTCCAGCAACTCCCCCAGGTGGCACAATCCCTCCAGCCCCCCTAGAAGTGGAGGACACTCAGACTTGGGGTGCTCCAGGTGCTTGGGGTTACTCCAAAGTGAGGTGCTCGGGGACAAGTGAGGAGGGGACAAGGTCGTGGGACCCACCCCTGTGCCGTCACTGTCTCACCCCGTGTACCCCAGCCCGTGTTGGCGGCAGGTGAGCAGCCGGGGGGGAGCCCCACCCTCGGGTGACCCCGGGGGAGGGGCAGCCCAGGGGGCTCTGGGCAGGGCCCTTTGCTACTTACTGGTGTGGGGTGAGCGTGGCTTTGGGGTGTCGGGGCGCTGGGCTGTGCCGGGGTGCACCCAGCACCCACCTCGGTCCCTGGGTGCTGCGCCCAGGTGAGGCACCCGCCCCGGCAGGGAGGAGCTGCCGCGCCTGTTAACCCCTTTCTGCCTCCTCTGATCCCGGAACGCTCCGGGAACCTGAGGGGGACACCCCAAAGCCCCTCTGGGTGGCACCGAGTCCCCCTGTCCCGGGGACCACGGGGCTCTGGGGCTGGGAGAGCCCAGGGGTGCCCATGAGGGGGGAACTGAGGCACGGGGCAGGGGGCTGAGGGTGAAGAGTGTGCGGGGGGGCCCCAGTGCAGGCGGTCACTCACAGCCCCGAGACGGTCAATTCTGGTAAACCCGTACGGGGGGGTCACATGCAGGTTTGTCCCACGGGGTCAGCTCGGTGGGGGGACTTGGGGGGTCCCAGCGGTGGCTGCGGTGCCAGGGTGTCACCTCACCCTGTGCTGGAGGTCTCAGTGGGGGAACACGGCCACTGAATCAGCCGAGGGGCTCAGGCTCAACACCCCTACCCGCTACTCCCCCCCCCCCAGCGCAGCTTCTGGGGACAGCAGTGGGGATGTCACCGTACCTGAGCCGCGGGGCCGGCCCCCGGCCGCCTCCTGGCCACGTCCCTGTCCTTGCCGGAGGCGCAGAGGGTCTCGGAGCGGCTCTTCCCGAGCGGGCGAGCGTGTCCTGGGGGGTCCCCCCGTGCCCCCATGGCAGTGGCACCGCGTGGTGCTGGTGTCACCCGCGCCAGGTCATCCAGGGACTGCGAAGGTCTCACAGGCTCAGCGGGGTGCGGGGTCAGCCCCTGGAGGACCCGAAAAGAGCTGAGTGATGGCGGTGAGTCCCTCCTGGGCACCGAGTCCCTCCTGGGCACCGAGTCCCTCTGAAACACCGAGTCCCTCCTGGGCACCGAGTCCCTCTGGAGCATCGAGTCCCTGCGGGGCACCGGGGCACCCTCCTGCCGGCTCGCCCGGCTCGGCGGCGCCGATGAACCGATACTCGTAGGCTGGCGGGGGCTGAGGGACGAGCGTGGCCGGCTCTGTCGCAGCAGGTCCTGGTGGCGGGGGGTCAAGCGGGGCTGGGGCGGCGATGGGTGGCAGCTCCTTGACGTACTGGGCCGGGATGTAGAAGGGTCGGGCGTCCCCGCTCCTGCGGACGTGCCACCAGTGCGGGTTGGTGCGTTTGAGCAGGACATAGCGCTCGTTGGGTTTGATGGACACCAAGGTGCCGTCCTTGGCGCGGTACTCGAAGCCGTACTCCACCAGCACCAGCGCCTCCTCCGCCGGCCCCGCCGCCTCCATGGCCTCCCGGCGCCTCCGCCTGCGGGACACGGGGCAGGGAAAAGGTGACGGCAGCGCCCAACCCGTCCTGGGGCGAGGACCCCCCAGCTCAGCTCCCTCGGGGTCCCCGCTGAGCTCCAGCCCTATGCGGCAGCTCCGCAAACCGCCCGAACCTGCTGGAACAGCCCTGGGGTCACCGCCACCATCCTTACCACCATGCCCGAGACCCCAAAGCCGCTGAGCCCCAAGCTGCTGAGCCCCCGAAGCCCCGGGCCCCCGGGCCCCGCTCTCACCTGCGGCCGGCGCTGAGGCGGGTGCGCGCCCGCGGGTGCCGCTCGTGCCCGCGCCGGGCTGGTCCCGACTCGCCCGGTTTCCGCCGCCGCCTCGACGAGAGACGGGGCCGGGCTCCGCGGCGGGGTGGTGCCCGGCCCCCGGCTGCAGCACGGGGTTGTGGGGCGCGTTTTCCTCCCCTCGGCGGGCGGGAAGGGACGCTGGCGGAGGGGACCCGCTGCCGCCCGACGAGGAAACGGCTCCCTCGGGAGGTTCCTGCCGCAGGAAGGGCCCAGCCCCGCGGCTCAGCCGGATCTGCGCTGCTCCCGGATCTGGCACGGCCTCCCTGGGCAGTGGGTTGGGGACCCGATTAGGGGGGCCCCATGGGAGCTGTTCTGTCCCGGGTTTTGTCCCCACACACCCCAGGGAGTTCTGCTGTGTTGGTGGGCACACCCGAAGTCCTCCTGGCACATGGGCGCAGGGAAAATAACGATGGGAGAGGCTGACACCAGTGGGGAGCAGACGGGAAGGAAAATGGGGAAGGGTCCCCCAACCAGTTTCCCAAGCAAAACCCTGGAGGATGGGCAGGGAGGATGGAGGACAGAGGATAAGGGACAGGCAGCATACCCATTCCCTACCCTCTTCCCACAGAGACACCGTGTCAGGTTCAACCTGTGATTTGGTCCCACTGCAGAGAAGCAAACCCAGAAATCACTTCACTTGTTGTTAAATAGACTTTAATTATTTTTGCGTGGGGAGGGGTTAAAGGAAAATAAAATTTCTCCCGAGGATGAGAAGCAGCAGGCAGGGAGGAGCGGCCCGGCTCTCCCTGGCTCTTCTCAGCGGCCACGGCGCTGGCTGGGCTCGGAGCGGGAGATGCTCGGGGCACCCACGGTCCCCCGGGGGCGCGCAGGTCCCTAAAGGCACAAGTGTCAATTTGTCCCCTCCCTGCGCGGCTCCATCACCCAGAGCAGCCCAGTTGTGCAAAACCCCCATGTAAAAAAATACCAGTTTTCAGTATCGAACATCCTAAAAATCTAGAGCTTTGATCAATGTCAGTTCTCCACACCCTGATTGGAATTCTGGATGACACCGTGGAGAGCCGCTGGGTTCCACTGGGAGGGGACATTGGCACCCGGAGGGTGACAGGGAACAGCACCCGGTTAGTGTGAAGGGGGGATGGAGTTTTCCACCCCACCTTGTTCGGCCCTGGGTGGGCAGAGGGTCCCTCTGTGGGGCAGGTGCACCCACCCCACACTGTCCCTGTCCCCAGGGCAGGGCCAGGCACAGGACGGGCTCTCAGGCAGGGGGGCTCTGCTCTGTCCCTCCCGCCATCCCCATCCCGCGGGCAGTGTCGAGGGCAGTGCTAGGCTACAGGCTGGGCTCTGTGCTGGCCTCCAGCCGCCGCTGGTACCGCTGCCGCCGCTCGCAGCGCGGGCACGACGGGGCCCGGGCGTGGCAGTCCCGGTGGAAGACCGTTTTGCATTCGCTGCACCTGGGAAAAGAGGGAAAAAAAACAAACCCACTGTGTTGGTAACGTCAGAGCAAAGACCAAACTTCCCCCACTGAACCAGGAGACACTTCCCTGTCCTGGTATGTTTTGAGCACTCGCTGAGCAGAGCCCCAGCCGCGGCTCCGGCTCAGGACGAGCCTCGAGCGCAGGAGCAGCAGCTGCTCGAGCGGAAGATCCACCCCAGCAGCTCCTCATCCCCCCCGGCAGCTCCGAGCGCAGCGGCTCGGCCGGAAGGAGCATGGTGGGCGCTGCCAATGTGTGAGAGAGAGACGAGAGTGAGGTTTGAGCTGAGGTTTGTGCCCTGCTCTCCCAGCGCCGAGCGCAGCTTCGAGGGCGTGACAACAACCCCGGCAACAACGAACCCTGAGACACCAAACCCTGGACATCGACTCTTGTGACAGAGACCACTTGGCACCTGACGCTGATCCCTCAACACCGACCCCTGTGACAGCATCGCTGTTGGGACCCTCTGCTGGCCATGGCTAGGGTGGGGGACCCCCACCCTGACAGCAAGACCCGCACGTGGCAGGGACACTGTGGGGACAGTGGAGCTGCAGGGAAGGGATGGACAGCCAGGGAGGAAGCTGCCCTTGAGCAGGTCACTCTGCGGAGGTGCTGGAGCTCCCTGATCTGGCTCAGCAGCAGCAGGAATGTGACACCCTGTGGAGGACCCCAGCTCGAGCAGGGGTTTCACTGCTCAGTCACCAGCAGAAACGTCCCTGATATGAGGGCTGAGGTCAATTTTTGGGTTGTGATCCCCAGCTCCTCAGTGGCAGCAAAAGGTGGCTGAGCCACATGCCACTGGGGCAGCCAGATTTACCTTCCCTGTGCAAATACCTGTGCACAATCCATGTGTGAACAGCACCGAACACCTTAATTCCCCAAAGGATACGTGGGAGAGGGGTGGAGAAACAGCTGGCAGTGCCAGGAAAGGGACCACGGCATCACAGCTGGGGCCAAATCCTGCTCCGGAGAGGAGCTTGCAAACCCTGAAGGACTCAGGAGAGGGAAAGGCTCGTGCATGGACAGGCGGGATTTTGGGATGGAAAATAAGCATTTCCCCGGTGGAACACACTTCCACGTGACCTCTCCAGATCTGTGGCTGCTCCCCAGGTGTGGGGAGATTTGGGAAGCCGGGTTTTACCCAGTGTGGTTCCGAGTGAGAAGTGGCATCTCCTGCCTCCACCTCCCCCCGAGCTGCCGGAGCAGGAGAGGGTCCTGCGCTGGCGGGGTCATTGTTTGAGGCGCTGCAGACACATCCTGCAGCGAGTGCCGCTGTGACCCGGCGGCCCCGGGGCGGGCAGAGGGGCAGGAAGCCGCGTTTAGCTCCGCGAGGATGTCGGCTGAGCCGCTTTCCTGCTGCACAGCCTCCTCCGTCAGTGTGAAAAGAGAAAGACGTCAACAAACTTCAGAGCTCGGCTCCACGGGACACGAGACCCCCGGCTGGCCGCCAGCCAGCTCAGCCCTGCGTGCCAGCACTTTCCAGAGTCCGGCTGCTCTTTTTCCAGGGAAAATCGGTCCCCCCGGGATGTTGTTGTCCTCGATAATGAGCTCAGCGCTGTCCCCTTGGCAGGGAGGGGAGCGACCAGCGCTGCTCCTCCTCCACGGAAACCACTCGCAGCTCTGTAACACATGGAGCACCCACGGATCCTCGATATTTTCTGCAGGTTCTGGGTGTTGCTGCTCACTTTTATGGATTGCCAGGCAAGCGAGGCCACGCAGCTCATCAGCCTGTGAAATCTCTCTGCCAGGACTGTGCTCAATGCCAATAGGATAAGACAGCACAAGAGGAAAATAGCCTCAAGTTGCCCCAGGGGAGGTTTAGGTTGGGTATTATGGAAATTTCTTCACTGAAAGGAGTTGTCCAACTCTGGCACAGCTGCCAAGGGCAGTGATGGAGTCACCATCCCTGCAGAGATCTAAAAGCCATGTGGATGTGGCACTTGGGACATGGGTCAGTGGTGGCCTTGGCAGTGCTGGGGAACAGCTGGACTTGATGATCTGACAGGGCTTTTCCAGCCTGAATGATTCCACGATTCTATGACATAACCATGGAGATGTGGATCTCTCCACCTACAGGAGAGCAGGCTCCTGGGCTGGAAGGGTTTGATTTCTTCAGGAAACCCTGATGGTGGTGGGGATAAGAGCTCCCCTCTAGCACCATCCCATCCTGATTGCAACTTCTGTCCAGCTGCTGCATCCTGACCCACAGCTGACCTCACTGCAGGACAGGTCCCTGCCTGTGAGGGATGGGAGCTCTGTGGGCAGGGGAAACCTCAGTGAGAGCCAGCATCACCCTTCTCCTGCTGGGAACATCCTCAGCCTCTCCCAGCACATCCCACAGTGCTGCCCCACCCTCCATCTCTGCTCCCAGAGCAGCTGTGGCTGCCCCAGCCCTGGAAGTGTCCAAGGCCAGGCTGGACAGGTTTGGAGCAGCCTGGGACAGTGCAAGGTGTCCCTGCCATGGCAGGGGTGGCACTGGGTGGGCTTTAAGGTCCCTGCAAACCCAAACCACTCTAGCATTCTATGAACTCTGTGTCCCTGTGTCCATCCTTCCCTCCATGGCTGCAGAGGGATGTAGGACAGTCCCACTGCTGCTTCCCCTTCCGTCCTGCAGCCCCTGCAAGGGGTCACAACCGACCCTGAATGGGAGGAGGCACTGGCCTGGTGAGCAAGACAGGGACACGCAGAACCTTTCTCCTCCTTCTCCTCTTCCTCCTCCTCCCTCCAGCCCCTTGGCTGCCCTGGCACCCAGCACCCAGCAAGGCTTTTGCAGGCTGACAGCAAGATGCTGGTGGCTCTGCATCTTCAGTCTGCAAAGCCACCTCTCTTGGTGCCATCTTGGCTCTGTGAGGACAGTCCTCTCCTGCCCCAAACAGCCTGGATTTGGTTTGGTGCATCCTGGGGCTGATGGGTCCCATGAGGATATGGGCATGAGGATGTGGGCACTGTGAGGATGAGTCTCACAAGGATGGGGGAACCATGAGGACATGGCTCCAACGAGGACATGGGCACCATGAGGATGCAGCTGCCACGAGGACATGGGCACCACAATATGGTTCCCATGGCTGAGGACACGGAAACCACAAGGTCATGGGCATCACGAGGATGCACAACCACCTCAGAGCCATTTTCAATCCCCCACATGCCTTGGAAATGCAGACCCCGAGCAGAACTCAGGGGTTGTTTGGTGCTCCTGGAGGAGCCAGGCTGTGCCCTTGGGTGTCCTGGCTGTGCCCTTGGGTGTCCTGGCTGCGGTGGGATGGGCCAGAGGTGGCTCTCTCACCTGGTGGTAGTGTCGAACTCGAAGGGGAAGATGATGCTGCTGCTGTTGCAGATCTGGCAGATGAAGCCGCGCTGGGTGCACAGGTCGCAGCTGTAGACGTGGTGGGACGCAAACTGCAGCAGCGACTGCAGGAAGGTCTCGAAGACGCCGTCGGCGATCTGGGGGACACAGGGGTCAGCGCTCCTGGAGCCCGGCCCCGCGGGGTTTGCTGGGTCACACCCATTCTTTGGGCTGCCACCTGAAGGCAAGGCTGCCCCCCAAAACAACCCCACCCCCACACGCCTGGCACGCAGTGGGACCCTGGGTGGCTGAGAGCAGCACCCACAACCTGCCAGGATGGGGCTCCCGGCTTGGGAATCACTGAAAAACCCAACTGCTGGGAACCTCTTGCTGAAGGAGCAGCACATGGCACCCACACAGACATCGGGGTGTTTTCACCTGGAAAACCCCTACAGCTGGGCCAGGGGGCCTTGGAGCAACCTGGTCTAGGGGGAGGTGGAACTGGGTGGCAGGGGTGGGACTGGGTGGTCTTTAAGGTCCCTTCCAACCCAAACCATTCTGGGATTCTGTGACCATGCACAGCTCTCACCTGCCTCAGATCAGCCACACTGTATTTGTGGGGACACTCCAGGAGGTAATGCCTGTGATCAAGCCTGCAAAGAAGCACAGAGAGGAACGGGGTAGATGGTTTCCACCACACCTCCAACAGCTTTGGAGCAAGGAGGAGCCTGGATGAAGCAGCCTCTTGAAGTGAATCACTGCAGAGCCCATTTTCACATCCCAAATCCTGCCACTGGAAATCACGTGAGAGCATTTCAAAGCGGGAGGGAAAAAGAAAATAAATATCTCATCTATTTTGCCAGGTGTTTCCTGTCCAGCCAGAAGCTCCTCAGCCAGGAAGGTGCTTCCTGAGTCACAGCTCATTGTGCTGACCCAGCCAACACACGGATAACTCCTTAGAGCAGATGACATGGAGGGAAAAGTCACCCTGAGCCTTGGCAGCACCACTTCCTGCTCCCATGGTGAGTAAGGAGGAGGACCAGGAGACCACCAGGGTGCCAAGAGAGGGGAATGTCACCCCGGGAGGGACCTCACCGCTTGCTGAGCTCCTTCAGGGCGCCGCTGCGGCACATGATGAGATAATCCCCCAGCAGCTTCAGCTGCTCCCGGCTGCGCAGGATCCGCCCCATCCTCTCCACGTGCTCGTAGAGGCTCTCGTTGACCAGCTTCAGGTCGATCAGCGGCTGGTTTCGGATCTGCGTGAGGAACTTCAGGCCTGCTTGCACACCTGGGGCACAGACAGAGGGGACAGGTGGACACTGACCAAGGAGCAGCCCCAGAGCGAGCTCGGAGGGAGGTTTGGAGTGGGCACTTCCAGCCCAGGGAATGCCCAGAGGGACCTTCAGGAAGCAGATGCTGGAGCGTTTCCCTGCTCCCTGCAGGGACCCAGCCCAGGACTCACCCCTCGTTTGGTCAGATCCCAGTTGTGGATGAGGCGGGAGGGGATCACGGTCTCCTCGTCCCGGTGGCAGCTGTCGCAGTAGTAGAGCCCAGAGAAGGCGCAGAGCTTGGGCCTGGCGAAGGAGAAGCCGATCTGGCGGGAGCAGCCTGCGGGAGCAGGGAGTGAGAGGGGGACCGTGCTGCCCACAGCCTCTGCCCACCTCTGCCGGGATGAGGAGGAAACTTTTGGCAGCATGGAATTGGACAAGGAAGTTTTGGGAAGGGGTAGAGAGCACCTAAAGCACCTGTAGGACGTTCAGTGCGAGGCCTCCAGCCCCTTCCTCATGAATTTAGGACTGTGATGGTTCAACAGTTGCTGCTTCACTTTTTCTCCATAAAAAGGAGGCTGAACTATCCCTGAACCCACTCTTATCCATCAAGTGGTTCAATTGTTTGTGGTTTTTTTTTCAGGAAAAGTGAATTCTGGCAGCATCCAGTGGTTTGGGGAAGAGCCTCAATCCCACCTGCTGCCCATCACCTGCACCAGTAGCTTTGCACTATTCTGCCTTCACTCAGCCCTTTTCTTTTCTGCTGCTGTCACAGGGTACCAAACCCTCATCTGCAAGGATGGATTAACCCAAAAACCCCTTTATTATAGCAGTGGGGAACCCATCTCGGCTTTATTACCCCATGCACTGCACTCTGGAGTAGCTGGAGCTCACTCCCCCAAAATATTCATGGAGATCATGTGTTGCTTTCTGAATTAATAATAAAACCCAGCCTTTATTGCTCATTACCCTGAGATGGAAGGGAACACATCAGGTGTCAGGGCTGGGGAGCGGGGTGAAAGCAGGGCAGGCAGATCCTGAATAAAACCTACACAGAAAAACTGGGAATTTGTCTTTTTGCCTTGTTGCTTCCAGCTGTGGGGAGGTGGAAGATGCAGGACAGAGCCTGGAAGGAAGGCAGAGACCAAACAGACCAGAAAAAATATTATATAAAAAAAGGAGAGAGATTAAAAGAAAAAAACCCAATCTGCTGGAGGGGTACAAGAAATATAATTGAAGCAGGAGAGAAATCTGAAATTTAATTAACTTAGTGAGGTAAAGAGCAAATTACAGCTCCTGTGGAGGTCAGTGAAGGTGCCACCAGAACCTCCCCGCGTGCTGAGAGGCGTCAGGGGAAGGGTAAATTATTGTTTTGCAAAATCAGCCCGTCACACCCATGGCAATCCCTGCTCTCGTGCTGCCTTACTGGAAAAACTGCTCCAGATTGCACTTTCCCCACAGGCTGGGGCCTCAAAATGCCCAGGAAGAGAGTCCTGAGCTTCCTGATCCACCTAAGGTTGGTTGCTTCAACCCCAGTTCCCCACTGTCTGTACTGAAAGCATCTTAAATGGGAGCCCAGTAACATCCCAGTTGGACTGGGCTGGGGAGGGATGGGGGGCTCGGCGTGGGGGACTCACCCTGTGCCCACAGGACACCAAAGGTGCCCCTGACTGGGGACATGAAGCCCCACCAAGGGCATCTTGTGCTGCTGGGATTCCTGGGAAACCAGAGAAGCTGTGGCTGCCCCCATCCCCATCCAATTGGGTCCAATACCCAACTGGACCACTGGGTGTCCAATACCAGCTTGGACAGAGCTTGGAGCACCCTGGGACAGTGGGAGGTGTCCCTGTCCATGGCAGGGGTGGGACTGGATGGGCTTTAAGGTCCCTTCCAACCCAAAACCATTCCATGGTTCTGTACCTGCGCAGATGAAGCTCTGCGAGTCCAGGCCCTTCTCCATGGGGATGGCCACCAAGTACTGCAACAAGAAGCCGTTTTCCTTCACGATGTTCTTCAGGACGACCTGGGAGTGCCCATCCAAGCTGCCCCCCAGGGTCAGCGCCTCCTCGGCGCTCTCCAGGTAGGACATGAGCACCTCTCGGACCAGCTCCCTCCATGAGGCCGCCTCCTCTGCATTCTCAGCCTGCAGCTTCAGCACGGCCTTGGAGGTGATCACCTTGAAGAAGGAGGGTCCCCCAGGCTCGTGTCTGGAAGGATGTCCTGGATGGTCCCTATACCGTAACTGTTGCTTAAAACTTTTTCATTGTTCCTGATTTTAAAGCACTTCAGAGTTTCTAGAGACAGGGAAAAAATAAATGGGACCCAGGTTTTGTCCACATCCATGTACAGAACAGCCTCTTTGATCGCATCCAGCTCTGGTTCTGGAGCTGCAGTCCAGTCCAAGCTGTTTCCCAGGCACGTCACTGTACTGGAGAGCACTGGAATCGCCCTGGACAGGCTGGGCTTCGCCTCCATCCTCGGTATTCTCCAGAGTCTCCCAGTCCTCCTCCTCCTCCAGCTGTGGCCGGCACTTGCGCAGCGCCTCGCGGATCCTGTCCAGCCAGTCCTCAGCCTCATCCTGGGAAGGGGCTCGGAGGAAGAGCTTTTTCCCCAGGAAAACCAGCTCAAAGCGGCCGTCGGAGTGGGTCAGCACCAGGGACTCGCAGCGCAGCAGGGAGTAGCTCTCCACGCAGATGCGGTCCTCATGGTCCAGGAAGAGCCGCAGCTCCAGCGGGGACAGCTCGCAGGAAAACTCCTTCCATATCCCCATGGCTCCTCGCCGCTCCAGGCTGCCCAGCTTCAGCAGCCCCCGGAAAGGGTTGGAAAGACCTGGGGCAAAAGACGGCTCAGTTTAAGTGAGAGTGGGGAAGCCAGTGAGGAGAGAAAAGCCAAGAGGGGCTCAAACCAAGCACCCAGAGGCATGGCAGGGGTGAGAGCCAGTGCTGGTACGTGGTGGGCTGGGGTAGGAGCTGACAGGACCTTGGTCTCCATCATTGTCCACCTGCATTTGGGTTTTGAGGCTGGGAACAAGTGGGATTTAAAGGAAAGGTGTCATGCAGGGTGGACAGACACTCTCCCACTAAACTGCTTCCCACCAGAGCCTCCCTGGGCTCAGCAATGCCTTGGGAAGCTGCTCCACTGCCCTCTGTAGCTCCCAGTGCTGCCATCAGCTCACACCAGCCAGCAGCTCTCCCCAGACAGCCCAGCCCCACCTGGAACAGCCCCCGAGCACGAGGGCAGCAGGAGGTGGCACGTACCCATCTGCCTGCGGTGCACCACGCTGAAGCCCTTCTGCTCCCGTTCTGGGGACATTTTGGGCTTCCCAGTGTCTGAGGATGGCACTGAGAGCCTCTCCAAGTCCAGAGCACTGATGAGCCCCAGGGCTGGCTCCTCACTGTCCCCCTCTGGCCCGAAGCCGTTGGTGTTGGCTGTGCTCCCACTGCCCTCTCCTGGGGAAGGTCTGTAGAAATCATCTTCTGAGATCCAGCTCGTCTATTAAAAAAAAGAAATATTATGAATTATTAAGCTCATCAAACACCCAGTGCCACTCAAACACACACATCCACAGCAACCCCTCCTCGGGGGCTGCTCCTGCGCAGCCCAAATCCTAGGCACTGATGTGTGGGATTTAATGCAAGGTGTCCCTGCTCACGGCAGGAGGTTGGGAATTAGATGAGTTTTAAGGTCTCTTCCTCCCCAAACCATTCCATGACTGATTTTCTGCTGGCCATTCGCAGGTGATGGCTCCCCTGCTCCCTCCAATCAGAGAACGATCTGTGGAACTGTGTCCACAGCTGGAAAACACTGGGATCATATTCTGGTGGGATAATAAAGCCCCAAATCAATCTATTCTCTCCCCCTAAAGTCATTGTGGAAGGAGAGCACATTCCCTGCACCGACCACAGGGCCACAGAGTTTTACTGACGGGGGTGAAATTCCAGCCCTGCCATGGAGGGGCACGAGCTGGAGCAGCAGCACCAGGAAAACAGAGATGGGAAGAGGCACAGAGGTGTCCAGGGTGAAACAGAGACCCATGGCTCACAAGAGGATACTACAGGGGCCTGGGCTGTGCAGGGGAAAAATAAGGCAGGGAAGGCAGAAGAAGTCTCTCTCTGCATCCCAGGAGGGGATGAGATCCATGAGCTGAAGAAATGTGGCTGTAGCTTCTCCAGGAGCTTTTCTTGCTACAAGAATCCCAGAATCATTAAGGGAGAAAAGCCCTTTGAGTCCATCCTGTGCCCAATCCCCACCTTGGCAGCCAGGCCAAGGCACTGAGTGCCATGTCCAGCTGTTCCTTGGACACCTCCAGGGATGGAGACTCCACCAGCTCCCTGGGCAGCCCCTTCCAAGGCCTGACCACACTTTCAGTGAAGAAATTCCTCCTGAAAGGAGCAAGGTTCTGGGACAAGGTCCCTGAGCAAACACCAGGAGGGAAAAACAATCCAGCTCAGTGCCCTGGCAAAAGGGAGCAGCATTCCTAGATCCTTCCTGGGCTGCATCCCAATGGGAATGTCCTCTCAACTCCCCTTCCCGGCCTTCCAAAATCCTTTTATTTTGAATAACAACCGAAGTGACAGCACAAGAGCTGTCACCACCCTGCGGGGAGGATCACGGGGTGGCGGCTCCTGGATTACTCCTGGGGCAGGAATGCAGGTCGCTCCATGAGTCATGGAGAGCAGGGGGAATTTCCTGTTGACACAGTATGTTATACATAGATTAGGTCAAACTGGCTCCAGGCCACGAGGAAGCAGCGGAAACGGGATAAGCGGGAGGGAACTAAGAGGAGCAGAGAGCAAAAGGAGGAATGGTCTGGGGGGTGTGAGGTATATCCTACCCTCACCAGCATGGAAAGGATGGGAACCAGCATGGAAAGGACGGGAACCAGCATGGAAACAATGGGAACCAGGATGGAACAGTCAGTAACAAATTACACAGAGGACAGGGCTGTTCAAAGAGTTTCCTAAAAAGAGAAGCTCATGGATGTGGATCAGCTCCTGCTGGCAGCAGGGGAAATCCGCTGCTGCTCAGGCTCAACACCCGGGAATGCCATCCTGCTCTGGGAACAGATGTGCTGCAGGGGGATTTTCCCACTGGGAAACGACTTTGTTTCCTGTCCAGTGACCCTTTTCCCTCCTCTTACGTGGACCATAAATGAAGAAAAGTCCCCCTGAGAACCTCGACTCCGGGCTGTTTTATCGCTTGCACACAGTCCATGGCCAGATTTGTGTGAGAGCTCACCCCTCTCCAGATATCCCTAAGAAACCCCAAACTTCCTGCTACAGCTGCTCCTGGAGAGGGGTGACTGACAGGCCAGGCAGGGCTTCAAAAGCTTTGGTGCCTCTTTCATCAGGGAATAGAGACTTTGATCCAGTTTCTCCTGAAGCAGCTGCACAACCACGGCTCCATGGGGTTGGAACCATCACTGATAGCCAAGTGGGAGCAGCACAGATGATGGGAGTTTGGAGAAATCTGTGCCTGGAAGTGTCCAAGGCCAAGTGGACGGGGCTTGGAGCACCCTGGTCTAGTGGAAGGTGTCCCTGCCCATGGCAGGAGTGTGGCACTGGATGGGCTTTAAGGTCCCTTCCAACCCAAACCATTCTGGGATTCCCTGATTCTAGAACAGCAGTGCCTATCAGAGCTGTCCCCAGTTTTATTTCCCTTGAGCATGGGAAGGGAAGGGAAGGGAAGGGAAGGGAAGGGAAGGGAAGGGAAGGGAAGGGAAGGGAAGGGGCTGTGGCACCTACCGGACAGCCCAGCAGGGGTGAGAGCAGGTACTGGGCCGTGGGGCTGCGGGCTGCCTGGCTGCCCTCGCTGCCGCTGCTCTCTGCTCTGCCCAGACCATTCTGAGGGGCCGGAATTCTGGACGTGCCGCTGGCATCTCCATTCCCCTGCCTGGGGGGCGCGGGGTCTCCTGTCCGAGCAGAGCTGGCACTGCTGGGGGAGGCTCCTGGTGTGTTCCATGGGTCGGTGCCGGGCGGGCAGGCGATACCGGGGGGCCCGGGGGAGGCCGGGGGGAGCAGCCCAGCACGCTGGGGAGCAGCCGTCCCTCTGGGGCCTCTGGGCTTGGCCTGGCCTTGCTGAACTCGGACAACACCCTTGAAATGGAAAAGTGATGGGTTTGAAGGCAGCTCAATAACCAAAACCTATAAAACCCCCCTGTTATTGCACACTGTAACCATGTAAAAAGAGTTCAGCATCACCGCTGGCCTCTGTGGGCTGGCAGCACGGTATCATCCCAGTGATGCCAACAGAAAAATGTGGGATTTGTGCCCCACAGAGCAGCGTCAGCCCCACAGCATGGAGCAGGACGCTGCCTGCGAAGGGAGCATTTCCCAATTACACCCATTAATGGGTTTTAATTTGGTGGATGGAGGGACAGCACTGGGTGCTCCCCACAGCCCCAGCCCCATGTACAGCTCCTGGACATGAATCCAGCCTTGGACCATGTGCCAAATTCCAATTGTTTCCATTAATGAGCAATTAACAGTGGAGCCTGGCCAGAGAATTGGCTGTTCCCGTGGTCGCAGACCGCTGCCAGCCCCAGAATTAAACCAGCCCAAGATTAAAACTCAAAGGAGCATCTCCATCATGAGTTTAATCCAGTCAAGGCAGGTTCTTCCAGGATTATTGGAAGATGCAAAATCCTGGAAGAAGGGAATGATGCTGTTATAGATGGGGAAGCACAGCCTGCAGCTCCAACTCTTCCTGAAGACTGGGAAGAGGCATCACCCCGAGGCTCGGCTCCCTCAGAGTCACACTCTAAAGGTGGCAGGCAAAATATTTACAGATTACTCAGAGCTTACATAACTCTGGAAATCTTTGTGCTGGATGCTTGGCAGGAATAAATCACAAGGATGACAAACCAACAACCTCTCTCTCTGAATGATCTGCCAAAGCTGCAAATTACAACCCTTCTCTGTGACCAAACTCATTTCTTTCCCCTGTGGAAAGCCCTGGAGCATCCCCCAGTGTACACCAGGAAGATGTGACATTCCTGAAACCAGGGAGCAGCATTTTTCTGACGTTTCTGCCCTGGTAAAGAGGACACACACACTTCAGTGGCTGTGAGCTCATTTGCAGTGGCAGCAGGGTCTCAGCAAGCCGTGCTGAGCGGTTCACAAAAAGAACAAAAGCTCCTTCCAGGAGGGAAAAAGAGCTTGTTAAAGGCAAGCAGGGAGAAAGCCTTCCTGCCTACAGAGAGAAAACAACCAGAGCCCAGAGAGGATCAAAAATCCCTTCAGAGAGGAGATGTGGGGAGACTCACTCCTGCAGGGACCTGTCCAGGTCCTCGGCGGTGGCGGTGCCCAGGTCGGAGTCGCAGGACAGCGGCTCCTCGCCGCGCTCGGGGCTGCGGGTGCAGGGCACCGGGGGGAGGCTGTCGGAGCCCAGGCTGGACGAGAGCTGGGACGAGCTCGTGGTGTTCAGGCTCAGCGAGGACGATGTGAGCTTGATCTTGCTGCTGGCTTTGCTGATGGGCAGGACAGGGGCTTGGATCTCAATCTCATCCGACCCCGAGGACTGGGAGATGGAGCCCAGCGATGCTTTCCTGCGGGGTTCGGAGGCTGAGGACGTGAGGGGATCCAGCAGCTCAGACACGGGACACAGACCCGACAGGGACAGCGGGGTTACGGTCCACTCATTCAGAACTGCTGACTTGTAGGAGAGCTCAAAGGTCAAGGACGATAAACCCTGCAAGTAGCAGAGGAGAAACTCGCACTCCTCGGCGTCCAGGAGCAGAGCTGGTGCTTGGTAGTACTCATGCAGCCGGGCCCGGTCCCGCAGCAGCAGCTTCAGGTAACACTCCATGAGGCCGTCGTTCAGCGCCAGCCGCAGCCAGGCCCGGCAGCGCCCCACGTCTGTGTTGATAAACATCAGTTGTTCCAGCTCCGAGACAATATTCCTGGGCAAGGAAGAAAAAGAACAGAACAGGAGTGAGCAGCTCTGTTTTGGTCCATCGTGGGGTTCAGGAGGGCCTGAGTCTCCATCAGACACTGCCCAACCTGCTCTGCTACAGGGAGTTCAGGAGCTGGGATAAAACCGGCTGTGGAAAATCTCCCTCCTTCATGGAAAGTGTGGTTTTCCATGGAGGGAAATGGCTCCTGAATGCCCCAAACTAAACATGTTGGTAAGTACCCCAGGCAGCTCTGCGGTGCCTCTGGCTGCTCCTCCTCTCTTTGACCAGAGGCATCTCCCACCCATTGCTTGCACCGGGCAAGGATGCAGAGGGAGAATTCCTGCTGTCCCTGTGAATTTGTGGGGTTTGTGCTGGCTGGATCCTCCTTGGTTACAATCATGTGTCTAAATCCTCACTTCAAATTTAAAAGCAGCCAAAACACAGTGAAAACTGTTGTGGCAGCCCCCAAGAAACAATGTGGCTGAGGCTGAGCTCAAGCAATCCCAAACTCCTGAATTCAGCTGTTCTTCCCTAAAATCTAACAGCGACACCACGCTCCCTGATCTTCCTCACTCCCAGCTCACTGCACACACCTCAAAAACCAGAGCAAAGGTTTTGTAAGATTTCTTTTTTAATCTGTCTCTCAAGACAGAAGAGAAAAGCCTTCAAAGGGCACAAAAATATCCCCCACAGCATGTGAAAGAGCTATTTTCATCTGCTCTTTCATAATTCAGGAGTCGGTGATGGAGCTGGATGAGGCTTTCAGAACACTTTGTGTGTGGGTTGTTATTTACTGTGGGTGAACTTGACTCAGGGAGTGGCTCAGAAAACCCCAGTAAACAGTGATGACTCAGGAGAGACCTCCTCAAAGGCTGGTTGGGGCAGGGGGAAATGGGGCCAACCAGTCCTGGCTGATCCAGGTTAGGAGAGAGCCCAGATCCCTGTGTTGTGCATCCCATAAGCAGCTGCTGCCGGACACCAGTGTGGTCACTGGGGTTCCACAGGGCCCAGACATCCAGCCTCGCACACAGAAATAAATAAGAAAGGGGTGTGCCTTCAGTTTCAATCCTTGACTTTCTGGGGACATCAGCTCACCCCTGGCACATGCTGAGAGGGGATGTGGGGGCTCAGCCCCTCTTGGCACCGCAGGGGCTTCACTCTACTCCCTCCATCTCCCAGGGTCCTGAGCAGCCCCCCCAAAGCCCTGTGAGAGCATCGGTCCCTGCAGCTGAAGGGACTGAGCACACAGATGGGGTAGAGACACATCTGTCCATCGAACCATCCTCCTCATTCCCCGAATCTGACGGCACCAAAAGAAGGGATAAACCTGAGCATGCGAATCCCTGTCAGCAGCAAGACCCACTCACCGGTGCGTGATGCTCTTCAGCAGGCCCCAAAAAACTGGCTGGGGGAGGGGGCCCCGACCCCCGGATTTCTTCCCTTTCCCCCCACTCTCTGCTTTGATGTGCTTTGCCTTCAGCCCGTGCACAAACACAGCTTCCAGGGCGCTGCAGAGCGTGTTGGCGTTGCTGTCATCGCTGGTGACCACGGCGTCCGAGCTCACGTACTGCTTCTGCAGAGCCTTGATGGCATTCACCAGTTGCTTCTTGATCAGCTGCAAGACAGGAGGTGCAGGTTTGGATTATAAAAGTGAAAGTATTAAGAAGGATTAAATGTAAAAGAGCTCAAAAAACAGTCAGGCTTATCCACAGTGAAGCATCACGCCACTCCTCCCTCATCCTCAACCTTTGCAGCGGCTGAACCGGTCAAGCTGGGAACTCACACTCCTGGAATCTGGCTTATTTTGTTATAAAAATAATAACTTATGCAATTTTAGCTGGTGTTCCAGAACTGGGGTTGCCTTTAGAGCAACAGACAGCAAATGGCTTAACAGGATGGGAAAAAAGGAATTGGTTCTTTCCAGGCACTCCTTTGGGGGAAACATGAGGATTAAGTGTGGGTGAGAAAGGAGAAACTCAAGAGGAGGGAACACATCCCCTGAGCTCGTGCAGGTCAGCCCAAGCAGCATGTGACATGTGACATGTGACATGGGGCCAGCAGCAGAAATCAAAGTCATCGACCTCAGCGGCTGTGCTGGGTAAACCCTCCAGGGACGGGCCCCCAAAACAGCGGGGTTTGGAAGGACACTGGGGTTTAACTGCTGCCCTCGGAGAGACTCAATGGGTTCTGAAGCTGGGATGTCGGAATTTTGCCTTCCAGCAGCTTTACTTCCTCTTCCACCAGTTGAAAGCAGCAAGTTTGGTGAATTTAACAATTTCACACCGGTGGAGAGGATTTTTCCTAAAGCAGCTGAGCCTGGGTGTCTCAACCAACCTTATTTTAAATCACAGTTGTGTTTCCCAGCAGGCGCTTGGAAAACACCACAAATTCCTCGTCAGATTCCAGCCAAACCATCCATGTTTCACCTCCCAGCAAATGCTGAATGTTCCCTCAGCAGGGCTGTGCAGATTTTGACTCGAGCCTGGGTTGGCTGTACAAACTCATATTAAATTTCCAGCCTGGGATATTTTTTTCAGCATCTAAATAAGATTCCCAGCAGCTGTAGCTCAAGGGCAACAGCCAGGGGAGTGTGTCCCTTATTTGGGGTGCTGTTTTCCAGCTTTTCCAGCTGCCCCCCAGGTCTGCTGCCCCAAGGAAGGAGCACTGAGGGCTGAGAAGGTTAAAGAGTGCGGATGATTTTATCAGTCACGCACAGATTCATCCATGGGATGAATTAAACACTTGGGTTTAACTGTTGCTGTTGAACTTTGCTTGTTGAACGGGTTTAGATTCCAAGGTTGGGTGAAGAGACCCCAAACTGGGGGGGACAACACTCCTTCATCCAGGTATCAGAGTGAGCACCTTCCCTGCCCCACGTGGAGTCTTGCAAAGGCCAAGGTGTGATTTAACCCACACACCCCTTATTTCCTTTAATCCCCCAACCCAGACAAACCATCAAGGACCCCTTCCCAATCCCAATATAAACCATCCCAGTCCCAGCTGGCGGCACTCACAAGTCCTACCTGACCCCAGCAGTGCCTGGAGTTGCCCTGGGAGCTGTCTGGGGAGCACTGGGGGGGGGTCTGGCTCACCTGGATGGCTTCCTTGGGGTCCTCGGGGTGGCTGGAATGCATCTCCGCTGCTGCCGCTCCCCGCGCTGCCTTCACATGTCACCTGTGGGACAAGGAGGGCATGGCTGAGCACCCAGGGGTCTCACGCCACTCACCTGCCAGGGAAAGGGCTCCTGGTGGCACCCAAAAGGGATGGATCCTGCCCTGAGGCGTTCTGCAGGTGCCCACGGCCAGGGCACGGTGGGATCTGAGCTGGGAGTGACTGACCTGGAAAGGTACCGTGGTTCCCAGGGACAATTCCCAGGGACCAGGAGTGTTTCAGGCAAAAAAGAGCAGGGCCAAGAGACCAGGAGAGAGTAATGAACCCCTGGGAGGGGCCCTCAGGCAGCCCCCAGGCTGGGGCAGCTGCCAGGCAGGTCTGGCCAGCAGTGCCACAGGCATGGCCAGGGACTGCTGCCCTTGTCCCTGTGCCACCTGGAATGTCTGAGCCTGAAAAAGGCACTCAAAAACCATGGGAGTGGCATTAGGTGGCCTGGACAAGGGGTGTGACCCGCTAACAGAGCCTGGGGAGAGGTGACAGCAGTTCAGCTCTCTGTCACATGCCAGAGGAGTGATGCTGCTCCAAACCCTGCTGGGACAGACCCTATCAGCACAGAACTGGCTGGGGAGATGGGAAAGAATCATGGAATCCCAGGATGGTCTGGGTTGGAGAGGACCTTAAAGCCCACCCAGTGCCACCCCTGCCATGGGCAGGGACACCTTCCACTGTCCCAGGCTGCTCCCAGCCCCAATGTCCAACCTGGCTTTGGACATTGCCAGGGATCCAGGGGCAGCCACGGCTTCTCTGGGCACCCTGTGCCAGGGCCTGCCCACCCTCACAGGAGGAATTCCCATCTGAATCTCCACTTTCAGTTTAAACCCATTCTCCCTTGTCCTGTCACTGTCTGCCCACGTAAAGCCCTCTCCACATTTTTTAAGAGCCCCTCTAAGTACTGGAAGGCTTCTGGTTCTCCATGAACCCCATGAATCCCAGGACCTCCCCATGCTGGGGGGTGCCAGGGCTGCTCTGCTGCTTTGGTGGGAGACAGAGGAAAATCAGTGCCCTCCTGCTACAGCAAACCCTGGAAAAACCTGATCTGAGCAGTCTGGGCAGCCTGGTCGGGTCACCTGCCACTGCAGGGCTGCAGACAACAAGGGACCTTTGACTTCTGACTCTTGGCTTCCTGCCCTGCTCCTCCCTTGGAGCCGTCTGCGAAACCCAGCTGTGCCTGGAGCCTCTGAGCAGAGCGTGTGGTGCCAGCAGGACACTCATGGCACGGCTGGATCCCTCATCAACCACATCTGGATCTCTCACCCATGGCTGGATCCCTCACCCCATCCCTCACCAAACACAGCAGGGCCTGGCATGGAATGGGGTCCGAGAGCTGCTCCAGCATCTGCTACTGCTCACAGCTTCCTAAGAATATGAGAGGCTAGAGAAGGAATTTATTTATAGAATTCCAGCATGGTTTGGGCTGGAAGGGACCTTAAGGACAACCCAGTGCCACACCGTGCCATGGGCAGGGACATCTTCCACTGTCCCAGGGTGCTCCAAGCCCTGTCCAGTCTGGCCTTGGACACTTCCAGGGATCCAGAGGCAGCCACAGCTGGCACCCTGTGCCAGGGCCTCCCCACCCTCCCAGGGAAGAATTTCTTCCTAATATCCCATCTAATCCTCTCCTCTGTCAGTGTGAAACCATTCCACCTTGTCCTATTGAGCTATTCCCTGAAGTTGGAATCACTCGCCATCCAAATGGAGGAGGAGAGCCCAGCTGTTCGCCGCAGGGTTGGATCTGCCAAAAGGCTTGGAATGGCATTGATGTCTCAGGTTTTATTTGCAAGCCAACACAAAATCCCCAGAGCTTTCCCTGAGCAGAGCTGACAGTATCAACCTGCCCCTCTCCTGCCAAGCCTGGGCAGAACCATGGTTTGCTGAGCAGCTCCTGCATGGCCACAGCCAGTCCTGAAGGCAGCAGTGTCCAAATCAGGAGCAGTTTAAACCCAGAGTGGCCCAATTCTGGAGTGGCCCAAACCCAGAGCAGCCCAAGTTTGGAGCAGCCCAGATCTGGAACAGTTTAAACTCTGAGTAGCCCAAGTCTGGAGCAGCCCAAATCCAGAGTATCCCAGACCTGGAACATCCCAGACTCAGAGCATCCTGTGCAGGTACCACCCCAGCTGGCCCTGCTGAGAGCAGTAGGACAAGAGCTCCTTGGGGCCAAATTCAGCACGGACCCTCAGTGTTTCCAGGGTTCACAGATGATTTCAGAGAAAACGAAACTGTTTTTGCTGTGACTTGTCATAAGATTTCCTCTCCTTGTGTTGCAACACAGAAATGGGGGGAGCACAGGGACTACAGGACAGTTAACCTCTGGCTCAGGGGCTGCTGGGTGGTTGGGGGAACGAGGGGCCCCTGAAGTGGCAGCAGTGGTTGACAAGGACCACAGGGAGCCACTCCCATCTCTGCCCTCCACCCAGGAGGTTCCTCAGGGCTGGGCAGCCTCTGCCCCTTTCCCCACCACCTCCCTGAGGACAAGAGACACATCATCCCCGAGACACTGCAGGTGGGAGACCCACGGATGGGAGAGTCAAGGGTGGGAAATCCAAGGGCAGGAGATCCAGGAGTGAGAGGAGACCCAGGTGTGGGAGAAGACTCAAGGGTAAGAGACCTGAGGGTGGGAGATCTGAGGGGGGAGACCCAAGGGTGGGAGACCCAACGGGGGGCACAGGGTGGCATTTCTCATGCCCAGCAAGGCAGCACAGGTGTTCCAGCTCCAGGACCACCCTGGAGTCCCGAGCTGGTTGCAGGGAAAGGGCTGACAGCAGAGGTTTTGCAAAGACTTCACCTGAGTTTTACAAAGACCTGGTCTAAGTTTTACAAAGTTACTCCCCCCCAAACACTCTCCTTTGCCAGCATGACCTCTCCCAGTGCCTGCAGGAGGCGAGAGCTGAGGAGGACAACCCACCACCTTCACCATGGGACTCTCCACTCCCACCACGACCAGTCCAACCAGTTTGTTCCAGCGCCATGAATCCACATGGCACCACTTCTGTCGGCATAGCATTTTCCTGAATAACAAGTGCAAGGAAGCAGCTCTGAGGCGGATTTCATCTAACAAATCTTGGTGAAACACAGGGAAATCGGAACAGCAGCCCTGGTGCTGGGTCTAGAAAGAACCAGAGGGCTCTGGAGCACTTCCAGGCAAATCCTGGAAAGCCACGGCTGATCCTTGTGATCTTAGAAGATAAGAGATGGGACAGATGTGCAAACACAGAGACAAGCACAGCTACAGCAGAGAAAATGCACTGGATTTCCCAGCAGTCACCACCCCAGCAGCTCCCAGGGTGAAACAACACAAAGCAAACAAGTGAGGAACAACTCCAGGCAGGGAGTCCGACCTACCCACGAGGAGAGTCACGGTGCAAGGGCAGAGCTGCTGATTTCCCAAACTGCTGCAAACCAGCCAGATTCCTTGGGAACAGCTGGAATCAAGGCTCCTGTCAGCAGAACAGAGCCCCTGTCCCAGAGCTCGGCTCCTCGGTCTCCCAAGAAGTGACGCTCTGGGAGTTATAAATAAACAGCAGGTCACTGCCCGTGCTCTGGGATGGAAAACAACAGCCCACGATGGCAGCGTGAGCGGTGACTCAAGGCCTGAACGTGGAGCCAGTCATTTTCCAAACACGAGTGCTGTGCCAGTCACCCTCCGACCTGGGGACGTGGGGGCTCTGGTGGCACAGTGGGTCCAAGGACCACTGTGGGGACAGCGCTTTCCTCCCACACAGCTCCTGCTTTCCACACAGAGCTGAGTGCAAGCTGGGCCCAGAGGCAGCCCAGGAGCAGGAAAGCCAGTGTCATGGCATGGGGATTGGCTGCTATGAGGATAAAACCCCTGGGAACAGCTCGGCGAGGGTTAGGACAGGACAGAGCCCCAGCAGGACCCTCATGGTCCCACTTTGGCTCCTTCCCTGTGCCCAGCCTGAAGCAGCAGCGCTGTGATTCCCAGGGCAGGAACACAAGCATGGAGTGAGGATGGGACCATCACACCACCCTCGTCCCTATTTGTCACAGCTGACAAACCTGGTGGTGGCCAGAGAAGCATCACCAACGATGAACCCGTCCAGCTTCTGCCCCGTGGGGGCCCAGGAGCAGCCGGGGGAGGAAGAGCAGCCACTGGGCTCCCAGCCTGGATGTGAGACTGTGCCTTCCAAACACTCCAAACAGGGGATTTCCTTCAGCCTGTTACCTACTCCTGCACCAGGCTACAATTTGCCGGAGCCACAGGGAGAGCTGGGGTTGATTTTCCGTGGTGCTGCAGCTGCTGGAGCCGCCATGCATGGGCCAAGCAGGTTGTGAAAGCCCCAGCGTGTTGAGGCAAGATGTTCCCAGGTTTATACTCCCACTTTGTGTGTTGCTTTGGATTCCCAGCACTGGAGTTTCCCCGTGGATGTTTGTGGTGCCATCCGGCTGGGCGGGTGGCTCGCATCCCTTGGCAGGGGGACAGTAGTCGCTGTGAGGAAGGCAATGAGGAATAGGCTTTTTAATCTCTGTGTTTTACACAAGAGTTACCCAGAGCTTGTTTGCAACTGCTCATTTTACGTGATTTACCGAGAATGTAACACATGATAAGTCAGGGAAAGCTGTAAGGATCCCACAGGTGCTGGGATCTCTGGCTGGTGGGAGGAACAGGCCGAGAGACTTGGGGTGTCAGCGCTGGAGAGAGTGAATTGAGGACCAGACACCAACCCCCAGCGGGGCCCCATGGAAAGGCACATCTGACCTGCTGTCCCCCCCACGGGGGACACGGAGAGGAGGAATGAGGGGCCAAGGCTGCTGGCTGGGCAGCGCAGCCCAGCCCAGGCGTGTGGGGCCTGGCACGGGCAGGCCGGGGGCTGCCCGGGGTGGCTGTGGGGGCATCCGGGTGGCTGGGGAGGGATCAGGGCCTGCCCGGCTCTGGGGAGAGGTGAGCGGCCGTGGGGAGCTGGGGGAGCAGCGCTCGCTTGCACCACCCTGCACCCCCTGCCAGACCCCATCCCCCGCACCCCTGGCTGACCCTCAGCACCCCGCACCCCATGGGCGCCCTGCACCCCTTGCTAGACCCCCGTCACTCTGCACCCCCACCACCGCGCACCCCTTGTCAGACCCGCACCCTCCGCACCCCACGGGCCCCCCTCACCCCGCACCTCCCGTCAGGCCCCACCGCCCCCGGTGCCCCCCCCCCCCGCTCACCGGCTCCGCGTCTCCGGCCGGGGAACCCGGAAGCGCCGGGAGCGCGCACGCCCCGCCCCGCATGACGTCATCACGCAGCGAGGCGGATCGGTAACTCCGGGCCGCGCCCCGCGAGCACCGCGCGGAGGCGTGCGCGGGAACTCGGACGCTGCCGGACACACACATGGACGCAGCTGGACACACCTGGACACACGCGGACAGACACCGGGACACACACTCGGACACACATGTTCACGCATGGACACACACCCGGACACACACAGGGACACACATGGACACGCACCTGGACATGTACATGGACACGCATGGGCACACCTGGACACACACCTGGACGCACACATGAACACACATGGACAGACACTTGGACACATATGGACCCTGTCACACGCGCAGCTTTCCTGAACGTCACTGCCCTGGGAAGGCTGCGGCTCCGGAGGCTGGGCTGCGGTAACTGCTTGGATTCCCCCTGTTCCCAGTCGTCAGGGAGGAGCTTTGGGGTGTCCTAAGCACGGCACCCACCAGCAGCATCCTCCTCTGCGGAGAGGGGTCATGGAGTCAGTGGTGCAGATCTTGGGGTGCATCTTGTCTCTGGGTAACAGCGTTTCCTCAGGCTACTTCCATCCAGAATAACTGCAGGGAAACAACATCTGAGGAAATAAAGGCAAGGAAATAACAGTGAAAGAAATTAAATTAAATAGTCAAGGAAACAGTAGTAAGGAAATAGCCAAGAATGTAGCCTCCAAGGAAGTAGGATCCAAGGAAATAAGAGCAAGTAAATGACAAGGAAACAACAGCTGAAGAACTGGGATCCAAAGAAATAGCCTGGAAATAGCCACCAAAGTAACAGCATCCAAGGAAAGCCTCAGCAGTTCCTACATCAGAACAAGAGCTGAAGAAAAAGAGCAGGCATTGCATGTACAAAAGTATCTGCCAGGAAAATGAATCCCTGGCTGAGCTGTGCAATGCAGAGTACTGGGATGTGGAGGAAGAGATTTTCCTACACCCTTCAACTTGCTGGGAAGACGCTAGGGTTGACTTAAGTGCTTGGAAACGGGCAGGCCCTGGAAAGAACAGTGGATGGGAAGGATTTGGACAGGTGAGAAAGAGCGGGACACACATGGTACCTGACTTCACCTGCTCTACATTTTTGTACTTCTTCATCCCTCTCTGTCACAGATTTTCAGAGAATCCCCGAACACTTTGCTTGTGTCTCAGGGGTTCCCAGAGCCACCAAGAGTTCCCTCTCTGCCACCACTCAGTTCAGCTCCCAAGGGTGCATGGGGGCATCAGGAATGAAAACAGTGCAACCATCAGCCTGGGAGCCGGGCGGGTGTGAGGGAGGGCAAAGGGAAGGAGGAGGAAAGCTCAGGGGTGTAGAGGGGACAATGCTGCTTGTGCAGCTCCAGGCCAGCACCACGGGGACACCAGTGCCGTGGCCTCTGCAGGAGGACACCGGCCATTCCCCTTCCCACCCACCACCCGGAGCTCTTGTGCTCGCAGGAGACATTTGTAACAGAAAAGTGTTGATCCTGGAAAGCTGCAGGGGCCTGGGGATGTTTTAGAAGCGCTACTGCAAAGCCTCTTATTTTGATATCCAAAGAGATATCCAGGAAGGCCTCTTTGGCATGGGAAAACACTACAGGGAGTGCTGGAGCGGGGCACTGGCACTGGGCTGGCAGAAATAACACCAGTGTGAGGTATGGCCAGCTGGATGCTCTTCTCAGCCCAGTGGCAGAGCTGAAGGGGGAAGTGGAAAGTTAAGGAGTGTTGGGGGAGTAGGAGAGGGAGAGGGACTGGTGGAGTCACTCTCCAGCAGCCACTGGACAAATGTCCCAGATGGACAAGTCCCAAGAAGCAGAGGATCTCCAAGGCTGTTGCCAGCAGGCAGAAGGAGGGGACTGAAGAGACAGGGGGAATGGAGACAGGTCCCTGCTTGGGGCAACAGGAGAATCCCCTCCTGGTCCATCTCAGCTGCCCAGCTCCCTCTACACAACAGGGAGGAGGCTCTGGGCCTCTGGGAACGGGACAATGACAATGTGGACGAAGGTCCATCCAGGTGGGAGCGCTTGCCCAGGGTGAGTCAGTCCAGCCACGCTGGTCGAGAGGCTCCCCTGGGACGCTGTCCTGAGGGGCAGAGGAGTCCAGGGAGGCTGGACATTGTGCAAGGAGAGATCCTTGAAGGCGCAGGCAGGAACAGGCCGTGCCCGTGTGCCCAAAGACGAGCTGGCGGGCAAGCAGAGCGGCTGATCAGGAAGCTTTGGCTGGGACTCAGGGCAAACACGGAATTTACAGCTTTGGAAGAAGGGCAGCACCGCAGGAGGACGGCGAGGATGTCGTTGGGAGATGCAGGGAGAAAGGCAGAAAGGCAAAGGCCCAGCTGGAACTGAATTTGGCCAATGCCATAGGGGAGAACAGAAACGGCTTTTACAAATACATCAGCAACACCAGGAGGAACAAGAACAATCTTAATTTTTATTGAAGGCAGGGGGAAACGTTGCCACAAGGGATGAGGAGAACCCTGAGGTACTGATGTCTCCTCTGGGTGTCCCGAGCACCCACAGCACCCTCTGGCCTTCCCTCAGCAGTGACAGAAGGAAAATAACAGTCAAGGGAAAAGCGTCCAAGGAAATAACAACAGCAAATGAAACAGCATCCAAGGAGAGCCTCAGCAGTTCCTGTAGTAGAACAAGAGGCGAAGAGTTGTTGGAATCCCATTAACTTCTTCAACCTCTTGAACCTCTTCCAGTCATGCAGGTTCTTCACATTATGTCTCTTCCTGGATTGCTTTTCTGTCAGCTTCAGAGGAATCCGGGATGAATTGAACCAATGCCAATTCAGGTTTTCTGAACAGTGAAAAGCACTTGAACGTGGTGAGGAAAAGAAGGACTCTGAAAGGTGAGGATGAGCAGGCAGTCTGGGCAGATGGGTGACACTGGGAGGAGCTCTGTGCCCTTTTCTGCTCTACATCCTGTGCCTCCTTGCACTCCTTCTTCCCTTTCCATGGCAGTTTTACACCGCACCTGAAAAAACCAGAAAGGGAGAATAGGGATAAAAAGAGAAGGCAGCTGGTGATGGAGGCTGAGGGCAGCAGCGCTGCCTGTGCTCTGCCCTGTCTGGGAAGCAGCCGCTGGAGGAGTTGGGAAGTGGCGTTCCCAGCGCTGCAAACCAATGGAGTGTGCAAGGTAAATGGGGAGAAAAAAGGCTTTTTGGCACCACATCCCCAGAAGTCCCTGTTCCCGGGCCATCAGCAGTGAGGTCTGGCCAGGGAGGGCTGCAGCAGGTGCCAGCAGCTCTCCCTGCTCGCGGGGTGTGTCAGCAGATCCCAAGGAAGAGGGGGAGCCCCAGCAGGGATGGCAGTGGCTGGAGGAGCTGGGAATGAGGCCTGCATGCAAAGGGCACCTGGAGAGGATGGGAGTGAGTTCTTCACCAGCCGCTGTGGGGAGGGAGCAGGGAAAAACAGGGCAGAGCCATCAGCAGAGGAGACTGTTGTGGGAACAGAGAGGCGTTTGCTCACGCTCACAGAAAGTTGGGACCGCACTGGAGCCCAAGACATCCATCCCAGCAGTGGCGTGGGAAGGGCTGGCAGCTCCCAGGCGTGCCCAGCGCTCTTGCTCGAGAGCCCCTTTCCCGGGGCTCCCCCAAACGCGACGGGTTTGAAACACAGCCGGGGGAGACCTCGGAAGCAGCACCCGCGCGGCTGCGGGGTTCGGGGAGGAATTGCTCTTCACAGGAAAGACTCTTGGTGGCACAGCAGTGGCACGGGCAGGGAGCAGTTACCTTCTCAGGCAGAGAGTCCTGGTGTGGTGGGGTTGGGAACCAGCTTCATGAGACAGGAAGCGCATCTGGGCATGGAGAATGGGAGACTTGTTAGCATCAGTTTTCCTGTAATATTCTGCCAAAGAGGAGAGGGCAAAAGCTCTCATTGCTGCGTGGCTGAAGGCAGGAGAGCAAAGCAAAGCTTTGTGGAGAGCTGGGACAGAAGGCAGGCCAAGCTTCCCCCGGGCAGGCTGAACCCCGCTGAGCTGGGTGCTGTGGATGCTGCCACATGCTGCAGGCTTGGAAAAGCATCTCCTATGGTACCCAGCACGTGCAGGGGCATCTGCAGCGGCACCCGGGGCTCGTCACCTGGGCACTGCAGCTACAAGACAGACAGCTGGAGTCAAACAAGATATTGGCTTACGTGGAAGACACCCTTCAGCATCACAGCAGCCTGGGGATGCTTTAGAAGCGCTACTGCAAAGCCTCTTATTTTGATATCCCAAGAGATATCCAGGAAAGCCTCGTTGGAATGAGAAACTGCATTGCAGCTGAAGCAGGGGCCTGGAAGGGAAACCCAAGTGCTGAGGAATGGGGAGGTGGCTGATGGTGACGGGTGATGCTCGTTGTACCTGCACTACCAGTCCAGGGCCAGCTGTTGCGCACAGGCAGACAGAAGGGCACAGATGTGGCCAAGGAGAGCAGCAGCTGTGGGAATGCACCTCTGGATCTAGGAAAGACCCCAAAGAATTGAGGCACGAGGGAAGCAGATTGAGATGAGATATCCAAGCTGGAAACAAGCAGGAAGGCAGAGAGTTTCCTCCTCCAAGAGTTTGGCTTTGTTCTCATCAGCCTTCCAGATGAGGATGCAGCTGTGGTTTCCACTGTTCAGAGAGCCACAGCCAAAATATGGTACGTGGTGACCCAGAGGGAGCTCATGTAGTTCTTGGGCTGCTGGGAGTCCCAGAGCCGAGAACTGGCACTGGGGCTGGCAGAGGTAACAGAGGAATGGAGACAGGTCCCTGCTCGGGGCAGCAGGAGAATCCCCTCCTGGTCCATCTCAGCTGCCCGGCTCCCTCTACACAACAGGGAGGAGGCTCTGGGCCTCTGGGAACGGGACAGTGACGATGTGGACGAAGGTCCATCCAGGTGGGAGCGGTTGCCCAGGGTGAGTCAGTCCAGCCACGCTGGTCGAGAGGCTCCCCTGGGACGCTGTCCTGAGGGGCAGAGGAGTCCAGGGAGGCTGGACATTGTGCAAGGAGAGATCCTTGAAGGCGCAGGCAGGAACAGGCCGTGCCCGTGTGCCCAAAGACGAGCTGGCGGGCAAGCAGAGCGGCTGATCAGGAAGCTTTGGCTGGGACTCAGGGCAAACACGGAATTTACAGCTTTGGAAGAAGGGCAGCACCGCAGGAGGACGGCGAGGATGTCGTTGGGAGATGCAGGGCGAAAGGCAGAAAGGCAAAGGCCCAGCTGGAACTGAATTTGGCCAATGCCATAGGGGAGAACAAGAAACGGCTTTTACAAATACATCAGCAACACCAGGAGGAACAAGAACAATCTTAATTTTTATTGAACGCAGGGGGAAACGTTGCCACAAGGCATGAGGAAAACCCTGAGGTACTGATGTCTTCTCTGGGTGTCCCGAGCTCGTGGCCACCCACAGCACCCTCTGGCCTTCCCTCAGCAGTGACAGAAGGAAAATAACAGTCAAGGAAAAAGCGTCCAAGGAAATAACAACAGCGAAATGAAACAGCATCCAAGGAGAGCCTCAGCAGTTCCTGTAGTAGAACAAGAGGCGAAGAGTTGTTGGAATCCCATTAACTTCTTCAACCTCTTGAAACTCTTCCAGTCATGCAGGTTCTTCACATTATGTCTCTTCCTGGATTGCTTTTCTGTCAGCTTCAGCGGAATCCGGGATGAATTGAACCAATGCCAATTCAGGTTTTCTGAACAGTGAAAAGCACTTGAAAGTGGTGAGGAAAAGAAGGACTCTGAAAGGTGAGGATGAGCAGGCAGTCTGGGCAGATGGGTGACACTGGGAGGAGCTCCCGTGCCCTTTTCTGCTCTACATCCTGTGCCTCCTTGCACTCCTTCTTCCCTTTCCATGGCAGTTTTACACCGCACCTGAAAAAACCAGAAAGGGAGAATGGGGATAAAAAGAGAAGGCAGCTGGTGATGGAGGCTGAGGGCAGCAGGGCTGCCTGTGCTCTGCCCTGTCTGGGAAGCAGCCGCTGGAGGAGTTGGGAAGTGGCGTTCCCAGCGCTGCAAACCAATGGAGTGTGCAAGGTAAATGGGGAGAAAAAAAGGCTTTTTGGCACCACATCCCCAGAAGTCCCTGCTCCCGGGCCATCAGCAGTGAGGTCTGGCCAGGGAGGGCTGCAGCAGGTGCCAGCACCTCTCCCTGCTCGCGGGGTGTGTCAGCAGAGCCTAAGGAAGAGGGGGAGCCCCAGCAGGGATGGCAGTGGCTGGAGGAGCTGGGAATGAGGCCTGCATGCAAAGGGCACCTGGAGAGGATGGGAGTGAGTTCTTCACCAGCCGCTGTGGGGAGGGAGCAGGGAAAAACAGGGCAGAGCCATCAGCAGAGGAGACTGTTGTGGGAACAGAGAGGCGTTTGCTCGCGCTCACAGAAAGTTGGGACCGCACTGGAGCCCAAGACATCCATCCCAGCAGTGGCGTGGGAAGGGCTGGCAGCTCCCAGGCGTGCCCAGCGCTCTCGCTCGGGAGCCCCTTTCCCGGGGCTCCCCCAAACGCGACGGGTTTGAAACACAGCCGGGGGAGTCCTCGGCAGCGGCACCCGCGCGGCTGCGGGGCTCGGGGAGGAGTTGCTCTTCACAGGAAAGACTCTTGGCGGCACAGCAGTGGCACGGGCAGGGAGCAGTTACCTTCTCAGGCAGAGAGTCCTGGTGTGGCAGGGTTGGGAATCAGCTTCATGAGACAGGAAGCGCATCTGGGGATGGAGAATGGGAGATTTGTTAGCATCAGTTTTCCTGTAATATTCTGCCAAAGAGGAGAGGGCAAAAGCTCTCATTGCTGCGTGGCTGAAGGCAGGAGAGCAAGGCAAAGCTTTGGGGAGAGCTGGGACAGAAGGCAGGCCAAGCTTCCCCCGGGCAGGCTGAACCCCGCTGAGCTGGGTGCTGTGGATGCTGCCACATGCTGCAGGCTTGGGAAAGCATCTCCTGTGGTACCCAGCACGTGCAGGGGCATCTGCAGCGGCACCCGGGGCTCGTCACCTGGGCACTGCAGCTACAAGACAGACAGCTGGAGTCAAACAAGATATTGGCTTACGTGGAAGACAGTCTTCAGCATCACAGCAATGATAATGAAGACAGAACACAAAACCACAAACATGATCATTTCCCCTGTCTGCTCTGCCTTCTGTTCAGAGAAAAGGAAAGTAGATGATGGGGGGAAAGACGATTGCTCCTTCCATTCTCTTGCCCAGAAGGACACACACAGCAGTGCCCAGCAGCTCTCCTACCTTCCCTGTGGCTTCCTTGCCCTCCCCCAGGGCCATGCGTCTGGACAGGTCTTGCAGGGGACACTGGCCCTTGCATTCAGAGGCTCCCTGGTTCTCTTGCCTCTCACCGAGCACCTTTAGAAGCAGCCCAGTCTTTGAGACCATCTTGGCACAGGCCAGCTGGAGCTGGGGCAGGCTGCAGTCCGTCCTCAGGGCTCGCTCCACATGGGCCATGAACGTCCGCAGGCCTTTGTCCGGCACCAGCAAGCGCAGGAAACGATCGACCGTGGTTTCCAAGCGCTCTCCTGGAACCAGCGCAAGGTCTGGGCCTTGGGGGCTCCCAGGTTTATTGAGGAACCTGGAGCCTTCTTCCGGTTGCTTCCAGTGTGTCTCTGTGGAGTCAGGGATGATCAGGAGGTGCCCGCCCAGAGAGGACTGCCCCTCTTCAGCCGTGGCCTCTCCCCTGATGCTCGCAGAGGGGCGGCTCTGAACCAACGGGTCAGAGAGAAAATCCAGGTTCCTGTTTAGACGCTGGTCGACTTTGGGCTCTCCCACTGCTTTCATAGGGCCCATGACCTGGTAGAAAAGCTGATTATGTCCAACCCAGTACTGGCTGTCCTGCTGCTGATTGTGAGTCATAATGAAGTTCTGCCTTGGAGCTGGATCTTGCTGCTCATCTCTGTGGTGTCCAGCGATAGAGGCATCGTCACTGGGGTTTAACCCACCAGCTCCATCCCAGGGGTTTAATGCTTGCCAGTTCAAACGGGAGTCCTGCTGCTTGTGATGCCAGCTTGAGGGTGTCTTTTCCTCCACATCCTTCAGCCTGGCAGGCTGGGGCTGCTGTGGGACAATGCTTTTAACAGTCTTGATGCTTTCAGCCTTGTCCACCTTCTTCTCGAGCTTGGCTCTCAGGTCATCAACGCTTGTTTTGCCTTCATGCCCTGAGAGGTGCTGAGGGGGATGTGAATTTGTTCTGGAATTGGCCAGGCTGCTGACATCACCCTCAGTGCTCAGGGTCAGGGCAACCGCAAATGTTACGGTTCCATGATCTCCCAGGGAAGGCTCCTTGGGCTTGAGGCTCAACACTGGGCTGGTGTTCAGCTCTCTGGGCAGTTGCGTGTCCATTATTTCTCCCCGTGTCTGAAGCAGACGAGCTGTGTGAGCTGGAGAACACCAAGAGAGCAGATCAGAGCTCGGCACAAAGCCCGGCTCAGAGGTTACCCCAAGCAGCAGGAGCTCGTCTCAAGGCCAGGGAGCAGAGTGGGGGATGTGTCGTGGACAGGATTCCCTTCCAGCCATGCCATTATCCCCTCAGGGCAGAGCAGAGAGCTGGTTCTTTGCTGGTGTCTCTCCCGGGGCTCTGTTTGGGTGGGAGGGAAACATGCTGGGGGAATGGGTTTGGTGTCAGAGAGTTTCCCACAGCTCCAGAGGAGCCAGGCTTGGGTCGCTCTGCAGGAGCCAGTGAAGAGCCAGAGAGCCCAGAGGAAAGATCAGCGCTGCAGCGGAGGCACAGACTGGCACGGGAGAGAAGCCCAGGGACTGCTTTGCTCCAGGGCCGTTCCCAACAGCAGCCGCTCAAGCTGTTACACCATGAAAAACTTCCTGAAGGGCACCGGAGCTCTGAGACTGTGCCGTGGGAAACGTGGGGCTGAGGCAGTGAGAGAAAGGAGCTTCCTGGGGAGCCTGGAAACCTGGCTGTGTCTGTTTGCAGAAGTCCAGCCTTGGCCCTGCTGTGGAGAGGAGGTTCCCTCCCCTGTGCCCAGCTAGAGCAGGACAGTGCTTTGCTCCCCCTGCACAGGCCAAGGAGGGAATAACGGTGCTCGGTGTTCACCCTGCAGAGCACATCGGGGTCCCTGCCCTCTCTCCTGCACGTGGCAGTGGGGTGGCCCAGTGAGCTGTTCCTTCTCCAGACAGTATTTGACACACAAGATATGAGTAATGCCCAGGAACTTTTCAACCCAAGGTGTTTTGTGCAAGTCCTGGACTCCAAGGGGAGGCCAGGAGCCCCAGCACGGGGCAGTGCTGCAGCACCTCCCCAGGCTCAAGAGAAGTGGCAGATGTCAGCTCCCCCCAAGCCCCTCCGGACACCAACCGCACTGCGGGGCGCTGGTGCTGCACAGCTTCTCGCAGAGGAACTGGATGGTCCTGCACGGGCTCTCGGCGAGGGGACGCTCCTGGCACAGGCAGCAGGCCACATCCTTGGGCACTTGGCTAAAGACAAGAGGGGATTATTGGAGGAACAGCCGGCCACCCAATCCATGTCTGCGAGCCCAGCTCAGGGAACAGACGGATACCACGCGTGGGGGCTGTGCTTCACGGTGTGCCACAGCTCTGGCAAAGTCCCCTCACTCCCAATCCTAAACATCAAAAGGGGGTTTCACCCTGGAAAATGCAACTGCTCCCTAAATACCACTTGACACACAAGTGCACTCGCCTGGAGTTGAAAGTCCCCTTTGAAAAGCCTGCAGCAAGTCACCCAGAAGATGAAATTGTGCCTCTGAGCTGGTGAGTTTGGCAGGTTCCCAGAAGGAAACAGCAACCCTTGAGCTTACTGGGCTTGTTCTGGTTTTGTGGCCCACGGATTTGTTTTGCAAGCAGAGCCCTTGTCCCAGCACTCAGGGCGTGCTGGCGGCTGGGGCTCAGTCCCACACACTCACAGGCTTTCCAAGCTCACTGTGCTCTGCAGGAACAGCAGCAGCGTCTGCGGAGTCACTTGGGTGGCACTCAGGTCTCTGCAAGCATTTGAAAGGGCTCATTAAATTCTGCGGTGACATGGCCAGAACTCTGCTCTGAGAGCAAGCCCGGGGCCCTGATGATGGTGGTGCTGTTGGCAGAGGGATGCACTTCTGCCTAATCCAAGGGAAGCCGTTCCAGAGCCCAGCTTCTCTGTGCCTTGGCCTGCTCTGAACCAGGGCGTCACAATCAGGAGGGCAATCCTGCAGCTCTCGTGGCAGACAGATGCCACCGGAAAGGACTGCCCCTCTCCCGACCCTCCTGCTGCTCTCCCCTGAGGGCAGCTCCAGTCCCTGAAGGAGGCAGGAGCCTCGAGCTGCTGGCACGAGTGCTCCAGCGGGAGTGCAGTTTACTCCCAGAGCCCTGCGGCCCCTGCAGGGCCCCAGAGCTGGATGGGCTCTCGTCTCTGAAGGTTTGTGTCCCAGTTCCTGGGTTGCTTTGCAGCTGGGGACACACCAGCCCTGCTTGGCCTTTGCCTTGCTCTGCCGGGGCCAGGGGTATTTGTGTCTCCAGCAGACTCAGGCTGGGCAAGAGGGAGATTTGCTCCTGCATCTCTGCTTTCCTGAGCACAGGGCACTCGAGAGAGACACAGCTCTCTGTTGGTCTGCTCCAAAGGAGCCCATACTTACAGAGAGCTCACTGCGGGCAGCTTGAAGAACGCAGCGTCAGCAATGACAGCCAGCGGGTTATGGCTGAGGATGCTGAGAAACAACAGAGCTCTGTGAGGGCTGATGGCAAGGACGGGAGCTGGGTGTGCCGGGCACGTGGGGATGGCCCGGCCGCTTTCAAGGAAGCCTTGCAGGAGATGAGCAGGGCAGGGGAAAGGGCCCTTCCAGCTGCACACTCCGGGCGCTCCCTGGCTGACACCCCCGGTCAGAATCAGGACTTTGCAGAGGGCAAATCTGCTCTTGCCCGCTGACCCTGCAGAGACCCTGCAGAGACTCGCTCTGCCCTGCCTTGAGCCCTGGTCCCACTTACAGCTCCTGGAGAAACTGCATCCCGTGCCAGGCCTGGAAAGTGCCGCTGCGGATCTGCGTGAGGCCATTCCCGGAGAGGTTTCTGGGGAAAGAGGAGGTCACACAACGGAATCGGGCCTGTCCCACAGGAAGAGGGGCTGAAGCGGGATCCCTTGGCAGGAAATGGTGCAAATGCAAGGTGGAAGAGGGGGGAAGCTGCTGCTTTCTCAGTGTTTGTAGCCTGCCCAGGAGGGGAAGGGAAGGGCCCAAGGGCTGACTCTATTTCTGTGCCAGCATGCAGCCGAGCCTGCAAGAACTGGCTGCTCTGATGGCTGCGTGTGGACGACCCTGCTGGGATCTGTGCCCCCGGCGTGGCCGTCCAGCCATCGGCACTGACCTCTGCAGCTCAGCTGGGCCCTGAGCAGGGCAGATTTAGGGACTGCTGGGAAAAGAACGGGAGCATTTTCCGACACAGGAAGGGTGCCCAATGCAAAGACTTCACTAAAACCCCAGGAGGAAACTTTATCACTCACAGAAGCTTCAGGAAAGGCAGTGGCTCGAAAGCACGTTCCTCAATGGACACGATCTCATTGCCAGACAAATCCCTGTTCCAGTCAGAACACCAAATGTCACTTCCATTTGCCCTGTTGCTTTTACTTGCCTCTGCAGCCTGCATCCCCGGAGGGACCAAGGCCACTTGCCCGGGGCTGGGCTGAGCAGCAGGGCCCCAGGGAGGGGCAGGCAGGAGCCCCCTGTCCTGGGCAGGGCACGGTGCTTACAGGTGCTTCAGCAGGAACAGCCCCTGCAGGGAATGGCTCTTCACTGCCCGCAGCTCATTGTCCCTGAGCACTCTGCAAGGGGACACGGGGACATTGTGACAGCGGCCGCTGGCCAGCAGCAAATGGGATTGTCATGGGAAAATCTCCTGCAGCAGCTTGACTGGAGCATCTCCTTGGGTCCCTGCAGGCATCGTCCCCACTCCTGGCCAGAGCAGGCGCTTGCTCCTGGCCGGCTGAAGCTGACCACAGCCTGGTCCCCGGGCAAACAGACACCGGGTCGGTGCCCTGGGCTGCAAGGGACGTGGCTCACGGCATTTCCTGCCATCCTGGGAAGCCCTGGCCATTCACACCCCTCCTTGCAGAGCAGCCCAGCTTTGAATTCCAGTGGAAACGCGTGGTGTGGGGGCTGCTGCTCCAACCCCTGAGCAAAGCATGGAAAATACCCAAAGTCCTGACATTTGACATGCTGCAGGGCACTTACAAGGTCTCAGCCCACGGGTAGTTCTTCCAGGCTCGTTTTCCAATCTCAGCAATGGAGTTGCCAGTGAAATCTCTGCAAAGAAAGGAAAGACACCGCTCCCCCTCGGGAAAACCCATTTCCCTGCCCATTCGGCTGCTGAGCTGGAAGCGGGCTTTGCCTGGAGAAGGCCCAGGGCACCCAGCCTGGCGTCACCCTCGTGCTGAGCGCGGGCCCCCAGCCCACCCTGTCTCCTGCCAGGGAGTCCCCCGGGTGTCCCCCGTGGGCTTTGCAGCAATAGGGAGCTGAGGAGGGGGAGCCGCAGGGGTCTGTGGGGCGGCCCCTACTCACAGCACGGCGAGGGCCCGGCGGCGGCTGGCCGGGGGCACGGTGGCCAGGCCGGCGTGGCGGCAGTCCAGCAGCCCACGCCCTGCGCAGCGGCAGGGCTGTGGGCAGAACTCCTTGGACACTCCTGGGGAGGGGGCCACTGCCAGCAGCAGGGCCAGCAGCAGCAGAGCGCGCACGAGACGCATCACCAGGTCCATGGCGAGGCAGGACTGGCTGCAGTCGCCTGGGACACAAACCTGAGGTGTTGGTGTGGCGGTTCTTGTGTCACAGTGGTGCTGCCCATGTCACTGTAGCAGTGCTCGTGTCACTGTGGCGGTGCTTGGCATCAGAGCTCTCAGCAAACCAGAGTTCAGGTGATGCTGTCACCAAATGACTCTGTCGCAGAGCCATAAGTCTGTAGAATCATGGAATGGATTGGCTTGGCAGGGGCCTTAAGGATGAGCCAGTGCCACCCCCTGCCATGGGCAGGGACACCTTCCACTATCCCAGGTTGCTCCAAGCCCCGTCCAACCTGGCCTGGGACAGTGCCGGGGATGGGGCAGCCACAGCTTCTCTGGGCATCCTGTGCCAGGGCCTCCCCGCCCTCACAGGGAAGAATTTCCCCCCAACAGCCGATCTAAGCCAGCTCTCCGTCACTGTGAAGCCATTCCCATTTGGTTTGGGCTTGTGTGGGCAGGTTTTGGTAGCAGGTGGGTGGCTGCAGGTGTTGTGTTGTTGAGATTTATTTTGGTTCTCATTATCCTGCTCTGCTTTTGTTGGTAATAAATGTAATTAGTATCTCCAAGTTCCGTCTGTTGTGTCGCTGACGGTGATCGGGGAGGGACCTCTCCCTCGCTTTCTGTCAACTCGTGAGCCTTTCGCTGTCTTTATCTGCCCTGTCCACTTGCGCAGGGCAGTGAGAGCGCCTTTGGTGGGCACTCGGCATCCAGGCAGGGCCAAAGCCCGCCATGGCGCTGGGAGAGCGAGGGGAGCTTCCCGAAAGCCGGGAAAAGCCCGGAACGTCCGCCGGGAGAGCCGGAGGGAGCCGCAGCGCCAGTGGCGGGAAGCGCCGGGAGCCTGAGGGGCGGCAGCTCCGCCTGAGCGCGGCGGCAACAGCAGCGGCGGCGGCCGGCCCGAGCCCGCTGGAAGCGCCGCTGCAGCCGAGGCCTGAGGCGAAGCGCTCCGGCAGCCGGGCTCTGGAGGCGGCAGCGCGCCGGGAGAGCGACGGGAGAGCGACGGCAGAGCTCCCGACGCGGCCGGAGCTCCGCGGCAGCGCCGGCACAGCCCGAGGGGCAGCGCGGAGCCCCTGACGAGCGGCAGCTCCGCCTGAGCGCGGCGGCCCCGGCAGCGACCCCCGTGCAAAAGGAGCCGCGGGCGGCTTTGGGAAGCCCGGCAGAGCCCCGCAAGCAGCGCGCAGAGAGGCGGCCCGGCCCCGGGCGGGCAGCGCGGCCGCTCCGGCGCAGAGGCAGCTCCGGCTGAGCGCGGCGGCCCCGGCAGCGGCCCCCCCGCCCTGAGGAGAAAGGCGCGGGCGAACAGCTCGGGCCGGGGCGGCTCCGGCAGCGCTTGGGGCAGGGCGGGCTCCAGTCGTGGGCACAGAGTCGCGGAGTCTCAGAGGCACCGGAAAGGAAAAGAGCTCCGGGTTCAGCGAGTCCATCCTGGGGCCGATCCCCGCCTTGGCAGCCAGACCAGAGCACTCAGTGCCCCGTCCAGCCGTTCCTCGGACAGCTCCAGGCATGGGGAGCCCACCACCTCCTTGGGCAGCCCCTTCCAAGGCCTCACCGCTCTTTCCATGAAGAAATTCCTCCTGATGTTTGTGTTTCCTGTCCCACCCACCTGGACGCTGTTTTAAGGCTGGTCTGAGCTAGATGAAACAAAGGTGCGTTTCACGATTTTGCATTAAGCCTCCCTGAGAAGATGATTCTGCTCGATGACAGCAGCCCTGCAGCAGGAGGCACAACAGTGCAACCATCAGCCTGGGAGCCGGGCGGGTGTGAGGGAGAGCAAAGGGAAGGAGGAGGAAAGCTCAGGGGTGTAGAGGGGACAATGCTGCTTGTGCAGCTCCAGGCCAGCACCACGGGGACACCAGTGCCGTGGCCTCTGCAGGAGGACACCGGCCATTCCCCTTCCCACCCACCACCCGGAGCTCTTGTGCTCGCAGGAGACATTTGTAACACAAAAGTGTTGATCCTGGAAAGCTGCAGGGGCCTGGGGATGTTTTAGAAGCGCTACTGCAAAGCCTCTTATTTTGATATCCAAAGAGATATCCAGGAAGGCCTCTTTGGCATGGGAAAACACTACAGGGAGTGCTGGAGCGGGGCACTGGCACTGGGCTGGCAGAAATAACACCAGTGTGAGGTATGGCCAGCTGGATGCTCTTCTCAGCCCAGTGGCAGAGCTGAAGGGGGAAGTGGAAAGTTAAGGAGTGTTGGGGGAGTAGGAGAGGGAGAGGGACTGGTGGAGTCACTCTCCAGCAGCCACTGGACAAATGTCCCAGATGGACAAGTCCCAAGAAGCAGAGGATCCCCAAGGCTGTTGCCAGCAGGCAGAAGGAGGGGACTGAAGAGACAGGGCGAATGGAGACAGGTCCCTGCTTGGGGCAACAGGAGAATCCCCTCCTGGTCCATCTCAGCTGCCCAGCTCCCTCTACACAACAGGGAGGAGGCTCTGGGCCTCTGGGAACGGGACAGTGACGATGTGGACGAAGGTCCATCCAGGTGGGAGCGGTTGCCCAGGGTGAGTCAGTCCAGCCACGCTGGTCGAGAGGCTCCCCTGGGACGCTGTCCTGAGGGGCAGAGGAGTCCAGGGAGGCTGGACATTGTGCAAGGAGAGATCCTTGAAGGCGCAGGCAGGAACAGGCCGTGCCCGTGTGCCCAAAGACGAGCTGGCGGGCAAGCAGAGCGGCTGATCAGGAAGCTTTGGCTGGGACTCAGGGCAAACACGGAATTTACAGCTTTGGAAGAAGGGCAGCACCGCAGGAGGACGGCGAGGATGTCGTTGGGAGATGCAGGGCGAAAGGCAGAAAGGCAAAGGCCCAGCTGGAACTGAATTTGGCCAATGCCATAGGGGAGAACAAGAAACGGCTTTTACAAATACATCAGCAACACCAGGAGGAACAAGAACAATCTTAATTTTTATTGAACGCAGGGGGAAACGTTGCCACAAGGCATGAGGAAAACCCTGAGGTACTGATGTCTTCTCTGGGTGTCCCGAGCTCGTGGCCACCCACAGCACCCTCTGGCCTTCCCTCAGCAGTGACAGAAGGAAAATAACAGTCAAGGAAAAAGCGTCCAAGGAAATAACAACAGCAAATGAAACAGCATCCAAGGAGAGCCTCAGCAGTTCCTGTAGTAGAACAAGAGGCGAAGAGTTGTTGGAATCCCATTAACTTCTTCAACCTCTTGAACCTCTTCCAGTCATGCAGGTTCTTCACATTATGTCTCTTCCTGGATTGCTTTTCTGTCAGCTTCAGCGGAATCCGGGATGAATTGAACCAATGCCAATTCAGGTTTTCTGAACAGTGAAAAGCACTTGAAAGTGGTGAGGAAAAGAAGGACTCTGAAAGGTGAGGATGAGCAGGCAGTCTGGGCAGATGGGTGACACTGGGAGGAGCTCCCTGCCCTTTTCTGCTCTACATCCTGTGCCTCCTTGCACTCCTTCTTCCCTTTCCATGGCAGTTTTACACCGCACCTGAAAAAACCAGAAAGGGAGAATGGGGATAAAAAGAGAAGGCAGCTGGTGATGGAGGCTGAGGGCAGCAGGGCTGCCTGTGCTCTGCCCTGTCTGGGAAGCAGCCGCTGGAGGAGTTGGGAAGTGGCGTTCCCAGCGCTGCAAACCAATGGAGTGTGCAAGGTAAATGGGGAAAAAAAAGGCTTTTTGGCACCACATCCCCAGAAGTCCCTGCTCCCGGGCCATCAGCAGTGAGGTCTGGCCAGGGAGGGCTGCAGCAGGTGCCAGCACCTCTCCCTGCTCGCGGGGTGTGTCAGCAGAGCCTAAGGAAGAGGGGGAGCCCCAGCAGGGATGGCAGTGGCTGGAGGAGCTGGGAATGAGGCCTGCATGCAAAGGGCACCTGGAGAGGATGGGAGTGAGTTCTTCACCAGCCGCTGTGGGGAGGGAGCAGGGAAAAACAGGGCAGAGCCATCAGCAGAGGAGACTGTTGTGGGAACAGAGAGGCGTTTGCTCGCGCTCACAGAAAGTTGGGACCGCACTGGAGCCCAAGACATCCATCCCAGCAGTGGCGTGGGAAGGGCTGGCAGCTCCCAGGCGTGCCCAGCGCTCTCGCTCGGGAGCCCCTTTCCCGGGGCTCCCCCAAACGCGACGGGTTTGAAACACAGCCGGGGGAGTCCTCGGCAGCGGCACCCGCGGGGCTGCGGGGTTCGGGGAGGAGTTGCTCTTCACAGGAAAGACTCTTGGCGGCACAGCAGTGGCACGGGCAGGGAGCAGTTACCTTCTCAGGCAGAGAGTCCTGGTGTGGCAGGGTTGGGAATCAGCTTCATGAGACAGGAAGCGCATCTGGGGATGGAGAATGGGAGATTTGTTAGCATCAGTTTTCCTGTAATATTCTGCCAAAGAGGAGAGGGCAAAAGCTCTCATTGCTGCGTGGCTGAAGGCAGGAGAGCAAGGCAAAGCTTTGGGGAGAGCTGGGACAGAAGGCAGGCCAAGCTTCCCCCGGGCAGGCTGAACCCCGCTGAGCTGGGTGCTGTGGATGCTGCCACAAGCTGCAGGCTTGGGAAAGCATCTCCTGTGGTACCCAGCACGTGCAGGGGCATCTGCAGCGGCACCCGGGGCTCGTCACCTGGGCACTGCAGCTACAAGACAGACAGCTGGAGTCAAACAAGATATTGGCTTACGTGGAAGACAGTCTTCAGCATCACAGCAATGATAATGAAGACAGAACACAAAACCACAAACATGATCATTTCCCCTGTCTGCTCTGCCTTCTGTTCAGAGAAAAGGAAAGTAGATGATGGGGGGAAAGACGATTGCTCCTTCCATTCTCTTGCCCAGAAGGACACACACAGCAGTGCCCAGCAGCTCTCCTACCTTCCCTGTGGCTTCCTTGCCCTCCCCCAGGGCCATGCGTCTGGACAGGTCTTGCAGGGGACACTGGCCCTTGCATTCAGAGGCTCCCTGGTTCTCTTGCCTCTCACTGAGCACCTTTAGAAGCAGCCCAGTCTTTGAGACCATCTTGGCACAGGCCAGCTGGAGCTGGGGCAGGCTGCAGTCCGTCCTCAGGGCTCGCTCCACATGGGCCATGAACGTCCGCAGGCCTTTGTCCGGCACCAGCAAGCGCAGGAAACGATCGACCGTGGTTTCCAAGCGCTCTCCTGGAACCAGCGCAAGGTCTGGGCCTTGGGGGCTCCCAGGTTTATTGAGGAACCTGGAGCCTTCTTCCGGTTGCTTCCAGTGTGTCTCTGTGGAGTCAGGGATGATCAGGAGGTGCCCGCCCAGAGAGGACTGCCCCTCTTCAGCCGTGGCCTCTGCCCTGCTGCTCGCAGCGGGGCGGCTCTGAACCAACGGGTCAGAGAGAAAATCCAGGTTCCTGTTTAGACGCTGGTCGACTTTGGGCTCTCCCACTGCTTTCATAGGGCCCATGACCTGGTAGAAAAGCTGATTATGTCCAACCCAGTACTGGCTGTCCTGCTGCTGATTGTGAGTCATAATGAAGTTCTGCCTTGGAGCTGGATCTTGCTGCTCATCTCTGTGGTGTCCAGCGATAGAGGCATCGTCACTGGGGTTTAACCCACCAGCTCCATCCCAGGGGTTTAATGCTTGCCAGTTCAAACGGGAGTCCTGCTGCTTGTGATGCCAGCTTGAGGGTGTCTTTTCCTCCACATCCTTCAGCCTGGCAGGCTGGGGCTGCTGTGGGACAATGCTTTTAACAGTCTTGATGCTTTCAGCCTTGTCCACCTTCTTCTCGAGCTTGGCTCTCAGGTCATCAACGCTTGTTTTGCCTTCATGCCCTGAGAGGTGCTGAGGGGGATGTGAATTTGTTCTGGAATTGGCCAGGCTGCTGACATCACCCTCAGTGCTCAGGGTCAGGGCAACCGCAAATGTTACGGTTCCATGATCTCCCAGGGAAGGCTCCTTGGGCTTGAGGCTCAACACTGGGCTGGTGTTCAGCTCTCTGGGCAGTTGCGTGTCCATTATTTCTCCCCGTGTCTGAAGCAGACGAGCTGTGTGAGCTGGAGAACACCAAGAGAGCAGATCAGAGCTCGGCACAAAGCCCGGCTCAGAGGTTACCCCAAGCAGCAGGAGCTCGTCTCAAGGCCAGGGAGCAGAGTGGGGGATGTGTCGTGGACAGGATTCCCTTCCAGCCATGCCATTATCCCCTCAGGGCAGAGCAGAGAGCTGGTTCTTTGCTGGTGTCTCTCCCGGGGCTCTGTTTGGGTGGGAGGGAAACATGCTGGGGGAATGGGTTTGGTGTCAGAGAGTTTCCCACAGCTCCAGAGGAGCCAGGCTTGGGTCGCTCTGCAGGAGCCAGTGAAGAGCCAGAGAGCCCAGAGGAAAGATCAGCGCTGCAGCGGAGGCACAGACTGGCACGGGAGAGAAGCCCAGGGATTGCTTTGCTCCAGGGCCGTTCCCAACAGCAGCCGCTCAAGCTGTTACACCATGAAAAACTTCCTGAAGGGCACCGGAGCTCTGGGACTGTGCCGTGGGAAACGTGGGGCTGAGGCAGTGAGAGAAAGGAGCTTCCTGGGGAGCCTGGAAACCTGGCTGTGTCTGTTTGCAGAAGTCCAGCTTGGCCCTGCTGTGGAGAGGAGGTTCCCTCCCCTGTGCCCAGCTAGAGCAGGACAGTGCTTTGCTCCCCCTGCACAGGCCAAGGAGGGAATAACGGTGCTCGGTGTTCACCCTGCAGAGCACATCGGGGTCCCTGCCCTCTCTCCTGCACGTGGCAGTGGGGTGGCCCAGTGAGCTGTTCCTTCTCCAGACAGTATTTGACACACAAGATATGAGTAATGCCCAGGAACTTTTCAACCCAAGGTGTTTTGTGCAAGTCCTGGACTCCAAGGGGAGGCCAGGAGCCCCAGCACAGGGCAGTGCTGCAGCACCTCCCCGGGCTCAAGAGAGGTGGCAGATGTGAGCTCCCCCCAAGCCCCTCCGGACACCAACCGCACTGCGGGGCGCTGGTGCTGCACAGCTTCTCGCAGAGGAACTGGATGGTCCTGCACGGGCTCTCGGCGAGGGGACGCTCCTGGCACAGGCAGCAGGCCACATCCTTGGGCACTTGGCTAAAGACAAGAGGGGATTATTGGAGGAACAGCCGGCCACCCAATCCATGTCTGCGAGCCCAGCTCAGGGAACAGACGGATACCACGCGTGGGGGCTGTGCTTCACGGTGTGCCACAGCTCTGGCAAAGTCCCCTCACTCCCAATCCTAAACATCAAAAGGGGGTTTCACCCTGGAAAATGCAACTGCTCCCTAAATACCACTTGACACACAAGTGCACTCGCCTGGAGTTGAAAGTCCCCTTTGAAAAGCCTGCAGCAAGTCACCCAGAAGATGAAATTGTGCCTCTGAGCTGGTGAGTTTGGCAGGTTCCCAGAAGGAAACAGCAACCCTTGAGCTTACTGGGCTTGTTCTGGTTTTGTGGCCCACGGATTTGTTTTGCAAGCAGAGCCCTTGTCCCAGCACTCAGGGCGTGCTGGTGGCTGGGGCTCAGTCCCACACACTCACAGGCTTTCCAAGCTCACTGTGCTCTGCAGGAACAGCAGCAGCGTCTGCGGAGTCACTTGGGTGGCACTCAGGTCTCTGCAAGCATTTGAAAGGGCTCATTAAATTCTGCGGTGACATGGCCAGAACTCTGCTCTGAGAGCAAGCCCGGGGCCCTGATGATGGTGGTGCTGTTGGCAGAGGGATGCACTTCTGCCTAATGCAAGGGAAGCCGTTCCAGAGCCCAGCTTCTCTGTGCCTTGGCCTGCTCTGAACCAGGGCGTCACAATCAGGAGGGCAATCCTGCAGCTCTCGTGGCAGACAGATGCCACCGGAAAGGACTGCCCCTCTCCCGACCCTCCTGCTGCTCTCCCCTGAGGGCAGCTCCAGTCCCTGAAGAAGGCAGGAGCCTCGAGCTGCTGGCACGAGTGCTCCAGCGGGAGTGCAGTTTACTCCCAGAGCCCTGCGGCCCCTGCAGGGCCCCAGAGCTGGATGGGCTCTCGTCTCTGAAGGTTTGTGTCCCAGTTCCTGGGTTGCTTTGCAGCTGGGGACACACCAGCCCTGCTTGGCCTTTGCCTTGCTCTGCCGGGGCCAGGGGTATTTGTGTCTCCAGCAGACTCAGGCTGGGCAAGAGGGAGATTTGCTCCTGCATCTCTGCTTTCCTGAGCACAGGGCACTCGAGAGAGACACAGCTCTCTGTTGGTCTGCTCCAAAGGAGCCCATACTTACAGAGAGCTCACTGCGGGCAGCTTGAAGAACGCAGCGTCAGCAATGACAGCCAGCGGGTTATGGCTGAGGATGCTGAGAAACAACAGAGCTCTGTGAGGGCTGATGGCAAGGACGGGAGCTGGGTGTGCCGGGCACGTGGGGATGGCCCGGCCGCTTTCAAGGAAGCCTTGCAGGAGATGAGCAGGGCAGGGGAAAGGGCCCTTCCAGCTGCACACTCCGGGCGCTCCCTGGCTGACACCCCCGGTCAGAATCAGGACTTTGCAGAGGGCAAATCTGCTCTTGCCCGCTGACCCTGCAGAGACCCTGCAGAGACTCGCTCTGCCCTGCCTTGAGCCCTGGTCCCACTTACAGCTCCTGGAGAAACTGCATCCCGTGCCAGGCCTGGAAAGTGCCGCTGCGGATCTGCGTGAGGCCATTCCCGGAGAGGTTTCTGGGGAAAGAGGAGGTCACACAACGGAATCGGGCCTGTCCCACAGGAAGAGGGGCTGAAGCGGGATCCCTTGGCAGGAAAGGTGCAAATGCAAGGTGGAAGAGGGGGGAAGCTGCTGCTTTCTCAGTGTTTGTAGCCTGCCCAGGAGGGGAAGGGAAGGGCCCAAGGGCTGACTCTATTTCTGTGCCAGCATGCAGCCGAGCCTGCAAGAACTGGCTGCTCTGATGGCTGCGTGTGGACGACCCTGCTGGGATCTGTGCCCCCGGCGTGGCCGTCCAGCCATCGGCATTGACCTCTGCAGCTCAGCTGGGCCCTGAGCAGGGCAGATTTAGGGACTGCTGGGAAAAGAACGGGAGCATTTTCCGACACAGGAAGGGTGCCCAATGCAAAGACTTCACTAAAACCCCAGGAGGAAACTTTATCACTCACAGAAGCTTCAGGAAAGGCAGTGGCTCGAAAGCACGTTCCTCAATGGACACAATCTCATTGCCAGACAAATCCCTGTTCCAGTCAGAACACCAAATGTCACTTCCATTTGCCCTGTTGCTTTTACTTGCCTCTGCAGCCTGCATCCCCGGAGGGACCAAGGCCACTTGCCCGGGGCTGGGCTGAGCAGCAGGGCCCCAGGGAGGGGCAGGCAGGAGCCCCCTGTCCTGGGCAGGGCACGGTGCTTACAGGTGCTTCAGCAGGAACAACCCCTGCAGGGAATGGCTCTTCACTGCCCGCAGCTCATTGTCCCTGAGCACTCTGCAAGGGGACACGGGGACATTGTGACAGCGGCCGCTGGCCAGCAGCAAATGGGATTGTCATGGGAAAATCTCCTGCAGCAGCTTGACTGGAGCATCTCTTTGGGTCCCTGCAGGCATCGTCCCCACTCCTGGCCGGAGCAGGCGCTTGCTCCTGGCCGGCTGAAGCTGACCACAGCCTGGTCCCCGGGCAAACAGACACCGGGTCGGTGCCCTGGGCTGCAAGGGACGTGGCTCACGGCATCTCCTGCCATCCTGGGAAGCCCTGGCCATTCACACCCCTCCTTGCAGAGCAGCCCAGCTTTGAATTCCAGTGGAAACGCGTGGTGTGGGGGCTGCTGCTCCAACCCCTGAGCAAAGCATGGAAAATACCCAAAGTCCTGACATTTGACATGCTGCAGGGCACTTACAAGGTCTCAGCCCACGGGTAGTTCTTCCAGGCTCGTTTTCCAATCTCAGCAATGGAGTTGCCAGTGAAATCTCTGCAAAGAAAGGAAAGACACCGCTCCCCCTCGGGAAAACCCATTTCCCTGCCCATTCGGCTGCTGAGCTGGAAGCGGGCTTTGCCTGGAGAAGGCCCAGGGCACCCAGCCTGGCGTCACCCTCGTGCTGAGCGCGGGCCCCCAGCCCACCCTGTCTCCTGCCAGGGAGTCCCCCGGGTGTCCCCCGTGGGCTTTGCAGCAATAGGGAGCTGAGGAGGGGGAGCCGCAGGGGTCTGTGGGGCGGCCCCTACTCACAGCACGGCGAGGGCCCGGCGGCGGCTGGCCGGGGGCACGGTGGCCAGGCCGGCGTGGCGGCAGTCCAGCAGCCCACGCCCTGCGCAGCGGCAGGGCTGTGGGCAGAACTCCTTGGACACTCCTGGGGAGGGGGCCACTGCCAGCAGCAGGGCCAGCAGCAGCAGAGCGCGCACGAGACGCATCACCAGGTCCATGGCGAGGCAGGACTGGCTGCAGTCGCCTGGGACACAAACCTGAGGTGTTGGTGTGGCGGTTCTTGTGTCACAGTGGTGCTGCCCATGTCACTGTAGCAGTGCTCGTGTCACTGTGGCGGTGCTTGGCATCAGAGCTCTCAGCAAACCAGAGTTCAGGTGATGCTGTCACCAAATGACTCTGTCGCAGAGCCATAAGTCTGTAGAATCATGGAATGGATTGGCTTGGCAGGGGCCTTAAGGATGAGCCAGTGCCACCCCCTGCCATGGGCAGGGACACCTTCCACTATCCCAGGTTGCTCCAAGCCCCGTCCAACCTGGCCTGGGACAGTGCCGGGGATGGGGCAGCCACAGCTTCTCTGGGCATCCTGTGCCAGGGCCTCCCCGCCCTCACAGGGAAGAATTTCCCCCCAACAGCCGATCTAAGCCAGCTCTCCGTCACTGTGAAGCCATTCCCATTTGGTTTGGGCTTGTGTGGGCAGGTTTTGGTAGCAGGTGGGTGGCTGCAGGTGTTGTGTTGTTGAGATTTATTTTGGTTCTCATTATCCTGCTCTGCTTTTGTTGGTAATAAATGTAATTAGTATCTCCAAGTTCCGTCTGTTGTGTCGCTGACGGTGATCGGGGAGGGACCTCTCCCTCGCTTTCTGTCAACTCGTGAGCCTTTCGCTGTCTTTATCTGCCCTGTCCACTTGCGCAGGGCAGTGAGAGCGCCTTTGGTGGGCACTCGGCATCCAGGCAGGGCCAAAGCCCGCCATGGCGCTGGGAGAGCGAGGGGAGCTTCCCGAAAGCCGGGAAAAGCCCGGAACGTCCGCCGGGAGAGCCGGAGGGAGCCGCAGCGCCAGTGGCGGGAAGCGCCGGGAGCCTGAGGGGCGGCAGCTCCGCCTGAGCGCGGCGGCAACAGCAGCGGCGGCGGCCGGCCCGAGCCCGCTGGAAGCGCCGCTGCAGCCGAGGCCTGAGGCGAAGCGCTCCGGCAGCCGGGCTCTGGAGGCGGCAGCGCGCCGGGAGAGCGACGGCAGAGCGACGGCAGAGCTCCCGACGCGGCCGGAGCTCCGCGGCAGCGCCGGCACAGCCCGAGGGGCAGCGCGGAGCCCCTGACGAGCGGCAGCTCCGCCTGAGCGCGGCGGCCCCGGCAGCGACCCCGGTGCAAAAGGAGCCGCGGGCGGCTTTGGGAAGCCCGGCAGAGCCCCGCAAGCAGCGCGCAGAGAGGCGGCCCGGCCCCGGGCGGGCAGCGCGGCCGCTCCGGCGCAGAGGCAGCTCCGGCTGAGCGCGGCGGCCCCGGCAGCGGCCCCCCCGCCCTGAGGAGAAAGGCGCGGGCGAACAGCTCGGGCCGGGGCGGCTCCGGCAGCGCTTGGGGCAGGGCGGGCTCCAGTCGTGGGCACAGAGTCGCGGAGTCTCAGAGGCACCGGAAAGGAAAAGAGCTCCGGGTTCAGCGAGTCCATCCTGGGGCCGATCCCCGCCTTGGCAGCCAGACCAGAGCACTCAGTGCCCCGTCCAGCCGTTCCTCGGACAGCTCCAGGCATGGGGAGCCCACCACCTCCTTGGGCAGCCCCTTCCAAGGCCTCACCGCTCTTTCCATGAAGAAATTCCTCCTGATGTTTGTGTTTCCTGTCCCACCCACCTGGACGCTGTTTTAAGGCTGGTCTGAGCTAGATGAAACAAAGGTGCGTTTCACGATTTTGCATTAAGCCTCCCTGAGAAGATGATTCTGCTCGATGACAGCAGCCCTGCAGCAGGAGGCACAACAGTGCAACCATCAGCCTGGGAGCCGGGCGGGTGTGAGGGAGAGCAAAGGGAAGGAGGAGGAAAGCTCAGGGGTGTAGAGGGGACAATGCTGCTTGTGCAGCTCCAGGCCAGCACCACGGGGACACCAGTGCCGTGGCCTCTGCAGGAGGACACCGGCCATTCCCCTTCCCACCCACCACCCGGAGCTCTTGTGCTCGCAGGAGACATTTGTAACACAAAAGTGTTGATCCTGGAAAGCTGCAGGGGCCTGGGGATGTTTTAGAAGCGCTACTGCAAAGCCTCTTATTTTGATATCCAAAGAGATATCCAGGAAGGCCTCTTTGGCATGGGAAAACACTACAGGGAGTGCTGGAGCGGGGCACTGGCACTGGGCTGGCAGAAATAACACCAGTGTGAGGTATGGCCAGCTGGATGCTCTTCTCAGCCCAGTGGCAGAGCTGAAGGGGGAAGTGGAAAGTTAAGGAGTGTTGGGGGAGTAGGAGAGGGAGAGGGACTGGTGGAGTCACTCTCCAGCAGCCACTGGACAAATGTCCCAGATGGACAAGTCCCAAGAAGCAGAGGATCCCCAAGGCTGTTGCCAGCAGGCAGAAGGAGGGGAACTGAAGAGACAGGGCGAATGGAGACAGGTCCCTGCTTGGGGCAACAGGAGAATCCCCTCCTGGTCCATCTCAGCTGCCCGGCTCCCTCTACACAACAGGGAGGAGGCTCTGGGCCTCTGGGAACGGGACAGTGACGATGTGGACGAAGGTCCATCCAGGTGGGAGCGCTTGCCCAGGGTGAGTCAGTCCAGCCACGCTGGTCGAGAGGCTCCCCTGGGACGCTGTCCTGAGGGGCAGAGGAGTCCAGGGAGGCTGGACATTGTGCAAGGAGAGATCCTTGAAGGCGCAGGCAGGAACAGGCCGTGCCCGTGTGCCCAAAGACGAGCTGGCGGGCAAGCAGAGCGGCTGATCAGGAAGCTTTGGCTGGGACTCAGGGCAAACACGGAATTTACAGCTTTGGAAGAAGGGCAGCACCGCAGGAGGACGGCGAGGATGTCGTTGGGAGATGCAGGGCGAAAGGCAGAAAGGCAAAGGCCCAGCTGGAACTGAATTTGGCCAATGCCATAGGGGAGAACAAGAAACGGCTTTTACAAATACATCAGCAACACCAGGAGGAACAAGAACAATCTTAATTTTTATTGAACGCAGGGGGAAACGTTGCCACAAGGCATGAGGAAAACCCTGAGGTACTGATGTCTTCTCTGGGTGTCCCGAGCTCGTGGCCACCCACAGCACCCTCTGGCCTTCCCTCAGCAGTGACAGAAGGAAAATAACAGTCAAGGAAAAAGCGTCCAAGGAAATAACAACAGCGAATGAAACAGCATCCAAGGAGAGCCTCAGCAGTTCCTGTAGTAGAACAAGAGGCGAAGAGTTGTTGGAATCCCATTAACTTCTTCAACCTCTTGAACCTCTTCCAGTCATGCAGGTTCTTCACATTATGTCTCTTCCTGGATTGCTTTTCTGTCAGCTTCAGCGGAATCCGGGATGAATTGAACCAATGCCAATTCAGGTTTTCTGAACAGTGAAAAGCACTTGAACGTGGTGAGGAAAAGAAGGACTCTGAAAGGTGAGGATGAGCAGGCAGTCTGGGCAGATGGGTGACACTGGGAGGAGCTCCCTGCCCTTTTCTGCTCTACATCCTGTGCCTCCTTGCACTCCTTCTTCCCTTTCCATGGCAGTTTTACACCGCACCTGAAAAAACCAGAAAGGGAGAATGGGGATAAAAAGAGAAGGCAGCTGGTGATGGAGGCTGAGGGCAGCAGGGCTGCCTGTGCTCTGCCCTGTCTGGGAAGCAGCCGCTGGAGGAGTTGGGAAGTGGCGTTCCCAGCGCTGCAAACCAATGGAGCGTGCAAGGTAAATGGGGAAAAAAAAGGCTTTTTGGCACCACATCCCCAGAAGTCCCTGCTCCCGGGCCATCAGCAGTGAGGTCTGGCCAGGGAGGGCTGCAGCAGGTGCCAGCACCTCTCCCTGCTCGCGGGGTGTGTCAGCAGAGCCTAAGGAAGAGGGGGAGCCCCAGCAGGGATGGCAGTGGCTGGAGGAGCTGGGAATGAGGCCTGCATGCAAAGGGCACCTGGAGAGGATGGGAGTGAGTTCTTCACCAGCCGCTGTGGGGAGGGAGCAGGGAAAAACAGGGCAGAGCCATCAGCAGAGGAGACTGTTGTGGGAACAGAGAGGCGTTTGCTCGCGCTCACAGAAAGTTGGGACCGCACTGGAGCCCAAGACATCCATCCCAGCAGTGGCGTGGGAAGGGCTGGCAGCTCCCAGGCGTGCCCAGCGCTCTCGCTCAGGAGCCCCTTTCCCAGGGCTCCCCCAAACGCGACGGGTTTGAAACACAGCCGGGGGAGACCTCGGAAGCAGCACCCGCGCGGCTGCGGGGTTCGGGGAGGAGTTGCTCTTCACAGGAAAGACTCTTGGCGGCACAGCAGTGGCACGGGCAGGGAGCAGTTACCTTCTCAGGCAGAGAGTCCTGGTGTGGCAGGGTTGGGAATCAGCTTCATGAGACAGGAAGCGCATCTGGGGATGGAGAATGGGAGACTTGTTAGCATCAGTTTTCCTGTAATATTCTGCCAAAGAGGAGAGGGCAAAAGCTCTCATTGCTGCGTGGCTGAAGGCAGGAGAGCAAAGCAAAGTTGGGGAGAGCTGGGACAGAAGGCAGGCCAAGCTTCCCCCGGGCAGGCTGAACCCCGCTGAGCTGGGTGCTGTGGATGCTGCCACAAGCTGCAGGCTTGGAAAAGCATCTCCTATGGTACCCAGCACATGCAGGGGCATCTGCAGCGGCACCTGGGGCTCGTCACCTGGGCACTGCAGCTACAAGACAGACAGCTGGAGTCAAACAAGATATTGGCTTACATTGGAGACGCACTTCAGAATCAGCAAAACAAAGACGAAGAAACCCAGCGGGACCAACAACGTGACCACGTACACCACAGCCTCTAGCTTCTGTTTGGAGAGAAGGAAAGAAGATGATGGGGGGCAAGGCGATTGCTCCTTCCATTCTCTCTTTCCCAGAAGGACACACACAGCAGTGCCCAGCAGCTCTCCTACCTTCCCTGTGGCTTCCTTGCCCTCCCCCAGGGCCATGCGTCTGGACAGGTCTTGCAGGGGACACTGGCCCATTGCATTCAGAGGCTCCCTGGTTCTCTTGCCTCTCACTGAGCACCTTTAGAAGCAGCCCAGTCTTTGAGACCATCTTGGCACAGGCCAGCTGGAGCTGGGGCAGGCTGCAGTCCACGTGGGCAGTCCCTTGAATGCTGTTTCCTTATCTATTTCCTTGGATCCTAGTTCTTGCCTTGGAGGCTGTTCCCTTGGCTATTTTATTTATTATTTTATTTACTATTTGTTTATTAATTACTGTCACATTGACCGCTGCTCTCTACTGCCCAGGCTAGCTCCAGCGGTGTGTGGCAGGAGTGGGGAGCAGCCGGAGGCACGGAGCTTTAGAGCTTTAAAGCTGCTCCTCTGAAGCCTCTGCTCTACCTTGCGGAGCACCGGCTCCAGGCACTGTAGCAGCCAGCAGCCCCCGATGAGGGGAGAGATAAAAAGTAGCGAGGAGGGTTGCCCCGGGGGCTAATCCAACTTTATTGAAGAGTATCCACAGAGGACGAGCCCCGCCTGCAACGCGCCCATGCCTTCCAATGGGGGGGTGAACAGGGGGAGTACACCAACTGGGGACCAATAAGTGGATTAGGAGGGAGGGACGCTGAAGGGATGGACTCACATCTGGTCCAAGGGTCTTGGTGGATGGAGGGAGAGGGGTCACATGCCCCAATGGGGCGCCGAGGTTTAGGGGATTTCCAAGAGGGGAGGTATCCGAGGGGGCAGGACCTCGGGGGACTGACAGGGGCCATATAAGGGTAATTAGGGAGGGCTCAGGTGATGGACACCGAACCTTCGGGAACAACAGGAGGGGTTTGGGTGATTGATAGGGAGAGAGCCAGAACAAGGGGAGGAGAACAACCATATAGGGAGCACCGGGGGAGCGGCTTGGGTCTGGGGCAAATCAACCAGTAGTAGGAGTGGGGAAGGTAGGGATGAACCACTGGGGTACAGAAAACATATGAAAATACAATAAAAACCTCGCATCACCACAAATTACTGCTATTTCTTTTACTCTTTCCTTGCCTCTATTTCCTCAGATGTTCTTTCCCTGCAGTTATTGTGGATGGAAGTAGCTTAAGGAAACGCTAGCAGTTCCTGTGTCAGAGTAGGAGCTGGAGTACAAGTGTTGGCATCTTACTTTCTTCTCCACCTTCTAGAAAGTCTTCTCCCTTTCACTCTTATGATTCACGTTTTATCTCTTCCTGGGAGACATCTGCGTTCTCTTTCTGCATCTCTTTCTGCAATTCTTCTTCCTCTTTATCAAGGACATCCATGATGTACTGAGCGATCAGCAATTCAGCTCCGGTGAGCTCAGGCAAGTCCTGGAAATTGCCATGGAAGGGAAGGATTTGAAAAGGTGAGGAAGAGCAGGTGGTGCAGGCAGAGGAGCAGCACTGGCACCTGCTCCCTGCCCTCACCTGCTCTGCATGCTCTGCCTCCCTGTACTTCTTCTTCCTCCATCTCTGTTGCAGTTTTACAGACAACCTGAAAACCACGGAAAATAAGCGGGGCGGTTTGGCCAGGGAGGGCTGCAGGAGGTGCAGCAGCACCTCTCCCTGCTCAGGGGCATTTCAGCTGAGCCCAAGGAAGACGGGGCCCCCAGAAAGGACATCCCCGGCTGGCCCAACACATCCACCCCATCCGGGGGAGCACTGCCCGTGCGGGAAGGGCTGGTTGGGCTGGCAGCTCCCAGGCGTGCCCAGCGCTCTCGCTCGGGAGCCCCTTTCCCGGGGCTCCCCCAAACGTGACGGGTTTGAAACACAGCCGGGGGAGTCCTCGGCAGCGGCACCCGCGGGGCTCGGGGAGGAGTAGCTCTTCACAGGAAAGACTCTTGGTGGCACAGCAGTGGCACGGGCAGGGAGCAGTTACCTTCTCAGCCACGATTTCCTGCTGAGTAGCTGTCGGCAAAGAACTGCAGCACATTGGGAACACACCTGGGGAAGGAGAGAGACTTGTAATGCCAGAGTTCTCTTGTCATACTCTACAGAACATGGGAGACCAAAACATCCTTCATCCAACCCAGTCTGTTCTACACACGTGCAAGTCTGTGCCAGCAGCAGCGATTTTAGAAAAAAACCTGTCCTTCCTTCCCAATTTCCTCTTCCTCCCTTCCTCCAGAACATTCCAAAATTCCAGAGCTCCCAATCTCATTGCTGCGTGGCTGAAGGCAGGAGAGCAAGGCAAAGCTTTGGGGAGAGCTGAGACAGAAGGCAGGCCAAGCTTCCCCCGGGCAGGCTGAACCCCGCTGAGCTGGGTGCTGTGGATGCTGCCACAAGCTGCAGGCTTGGGAAAGCATCTCCTGTGGTACCCAGCACGTGCAGGGGCATCTGCAGCGGCACCCGGGGCTCGTCACCTGGGCACTGCAGCTACAAGACAGACAGCTGGAGTCAAACAAGATATTGGCTTACGTGGAAGACACCCTTCAGCATCACAGCAATGATAACGAAGACAGACAGCAAAACCACAAATTTGATCGTGTCATCCATGGTCTCTGGCTTTGGCTGGGATTAGAAGAAAGGTCACAAAGAGCATGAGGATCACTCCTTCCATTCTTTCTTGCCCAGAGGAACACATGTAGCAGTGCCCAGCAGCTCTCCTACCTTCCCTTTGGGCTCCTGATCCTCCTCCAAAGCTGTGCGTCTGGAGATGTTCGCTTGCAGACGACACTGGCCCATGCGTTCAGAGGCTCCCTGGTTCTCTTGCCTCTCACTGAGCACCTTTAGAAGCAGCCCAGTCTTTGAGACCATCTTGGCACAGGCCAGCTGGAGCTGGGGCAGGCTGCAGTCCGTCCTCAGGGCTCGCTCCACGTGGGCCGTGAACGTCCGCAGGCCTTTGTCCGGCACCAGCAAGCGCAGGAAACGATCGACCGTGGTTTCCAAGCGCTCTCCTGGAACCAGCGCAAGGTCTGGGCCTTGGGGGCTCCCAGGTTTATTGAGGAACCTGGAGCCTTCTTCCGGTTGCTTCCAGTGTGTCTCTATGGAGTCAGGGATGATCAGGAGGTGCCCGCCCAGAGAGGACTGCCCCTCTTCAGCCGTGGCCTCTCCCCTGATGCTCGCAGCGGGGCGGCTCTGAACCAACGGGTCAGAGAGAAAATCCAGGTTCCTGTTTAGACGCTGGTCGACTTTGGGCTCTCCCACTGCTTTCATAGGGCCCATGACCTGGTAGAAAAGCTGATTATGTCCAACCGAATACTGGCTGTCCTGCTGCTGATTGTGAGTCCAAAGGAAGTTCTGCCTTGGAGCTGGATCTTGCTGCTCATCTCTGTGGTGTCCAGCGATAGAGGCATCGTCACTGGGGTTTAACCCACCAGCTCCATCCCAGGGGTTTAATGCTTGCCAGTTCAAACGGGAGTCCTGCTGCTTGTGATGCCAGCTTGAGGGTGTCTTTTCCTCCACATCCTTCAGCCTGGCAGGCTGGGGCTGCTGTGGGACAATGCTTTTAACAGTCTTGATGCTTTCAGCCTTGTCCACCTTCTTCTCGAGCTTGGCTCTCAGGTCATCAACGCTTGTTTTGCCTTCATGCCCTGAGAGGTGCTGAGGGGGATGTGAATTTGTTCTGGAATTGGCCAGGCTGCTGACATCACCCTCAGTGCTCAGGGTCAGGGCAACCGCAAATGTTACGGTTCCATGATCTCCCAGGGAAGGCTCCTTGGGCTTGAGGCTCAACACTGGGCTGGTGTTCAGCTCTCTGGGCAGTTGCATGTCCATTATTTCTCCCCGTGTCTGAAGCAGACGAGCTGTGTGAGCTGGAGAACACCAAGAGAGCAGATCAGAGCTCGGCACAAAGCCCGGCTCAGAGGTTACCCCGAGCAGCAGGAGCTCGTCTCAAGGCCAGGGAGCAGAGTGGGGGATGTGTCGTGGAGAGGATTCCCTTCCAGCCATGCCATTATCCCCTCAGGGCAGAGCAGAGAGCTGGTTCTTTGCTGGTGTCTCTCCCGGGGCTCTGTTTGGGTGGGAGGGAAACATGCTGGGGGAATGGGTTTGGTGTCAAGAGAGTTTCCCACAGCTCCAGAGGAGCCAGGCTTGGGTTGCTCTGCAGGAGCCAGTGAAGAGCCAGAGAGCCCAGAGGAAAGATCAGCGCTGCAGCGGAGGCACAGACTGGCACGGGAGAGAAGCCCAGGGACTGCTTGGCTCCAGGGCCGTTCCCAACAGCAGCCGCTCAAGCTGTTACACCATGAAAAACTTCCTGAAGGGCACCGGAGCTCTGGGACTGTGCCGTGGGAAACGTGGGGCTGAGGCAGTGAGAGAAAGGAGCTTCCTGGGGAGCCTGGAAACCTGGCTGTGTCTGTTTGCAGAAGTCCAGCCTGGCCCTGCTGTGGAGAGGAGGTTCCCTCCCCTGTGCCCAGCTAGAGCAGGACAGTGCTTTGCTCTCCCTGCACAGGCCAAGGAGGGAATAACGGTGCTTGGTGTTCACCCTGCAGAGCACATCGGGGTCCCTGCCCTCTCTCCTGCGTGTGGCAGTGGGGTGGCCCAGTGAGCTGTTCCTTCTCCAGACAGTATTTGACACACAAGATATGAGTAATGCCCAGGAACTTTTCAACCCAAGGTGTTTTGTGCAAGTCCTGGACTCCAAGGGGAGGCCAGGAGCCCCAGCACGGGGCAGTGCTGCAGCACCTCCCCAGGCTCAAGAGAAGTGGCAGATGTGAGCTCCCCCCAAGCCCCTCCGGACACCAACCGCACTGCGGGGCGCTGGTGCTGCACAGCTTCTCACAGAGGAACTGGATGGTCCTGCACGGGCTCTCGGCGAGGGGACGCTCCTGGCACAGGCAGCAGGCCACATCCTTGGGCACTTGGCTAAAGACAAGAGGGGATTATTGGAGGAACAGCCGGCCACCCAATCCATGTCTGCGAGCCCAGCTCAGGGAACAGACGGATACCACGCGTGGGGGCTGTGCTTCACGGTGTGCCACAGCTCTGGCAAAGTCCCCTCACTCCCAGTCCTAAACATCAAAAGGGGGTTTCACCCTGGAAAATGCAACTGCTCCCTAAATACCACTTGACACACAAGTGCACCCGCCTGGAGTTGAAAGTCCGCTTTGAAAAACCTGCAGCAAGTCACCCAGAAGGTGAAATTGTGCCTCTGAGCTGCTGAGTTTGGCAGAAGTTTCCCAGAAGGAAACAGCAACCCTTGAGCTTACTGGGCTTGTTCTGGTTTTGTGTCCCACGGACTTGTTTTGCAAGCAGAGCCCTTGTCCCAGCACTCAGGGCGTGCTGGCGGCTGGGGCTCAGTCCCACACACTCACAGGCTTTCCAAGCTCACTGTGCTCTGCAGGAACAGCAGCAGCGTCTGTGGAGTCACTTGGGTGGCACTCAGGTCTCTGCAAGCATTTGAAAGGGCTCATTAAATTCTGTGGTGACATGGCCAGAACTCTGCTCTGAGAGCAAGCCCGGGGCCCTGATGATGGTGGTGCTGTTGGCAGAGGGATGCACTTCTGCCTAATGCAAGGGAAGCCGTTCCAGAGCCCAGCTTCTCTGTGCCTTGGCCTGCTCTGAACCAGGGCGTCGCAATCAGGAGGGCAATCCTGCAGCTCTCGTGGCAGACAGATGCCACCGGAAAGGACTGCCCCTCTCCCGACCCTCCTGCTGCTCTCCCCTGAGGGCAGCTCCAGTCCCTGAAGGAGGCAGGAGCCTCGAGCTGCTGGCACGAGTGCTCCAGCGGGAGTGCAGTTTACTCCCAGAGCCCTGCGGCCCCTGCAGGGCCCCAGAGCTGGATGGGCTCTCGTCTCTGAAGGTTTGTGTCCCAGTTCCTGGGTTGCTTTGCAGCTGGGGACACACCAGCCCTGCTTGGCCTTTGCCTTGCTCTGCTGGGGCCAGGGATATTTGTGTCTCCAGCAGATTCAGGCTGGGCAAGAGGGAGATTTGCTCCTGCATCTCTGCTTTCCTGAGCACAGGGCACTCGAGAGAGACACAGCTCTCTGTTGGTCTGCTCCAAAGGAGCCCATACTTACAGAGAGCTCACTGCGGGCAGCTTGAAGAACGCAGCGTCAGCAATGACAGCCAGCGGGTTATGGCTGAGGATGCTGAGAAACAACAGAGCTCTGTGAGGGCTGATGGCAAGGACGGGAGCTGGGTGTGCCGGGCACGTGGGGATGGCCCGGCCGCTTTCAAGGAAGCCTTGCAGGAGATGAGCAGGGCAGGGGAAAGGGCCCTTCCAGCTGCACACTCCGGGCGCTCCCTGGCTGACACCCCCGGTCGGAATCAGGACTTTGCAGAGGGCAAATCTGCTCTTGCCCGCTGACCCTGCAGAGACCCTGCAGAGACTCGCTCTGCCCTGCCTTGAGCCCTGGTCCCACTTACAGCTCCTGGAGAAACTGCATCCCGTGCCAGGCCTGGAAAGTGCCGCTGCGGATCTGCGTGAGGCCATTCCCGGAGAGGTTTCTGGGGAAAGAGGAGGTCACACAACGGAATCGGGCCTGTCCCACAGGAAGAGGGGCTGAAGCGGGATCCCTTGGCAGGAAAGGTGCAAATGCAAGGTGGAAGAGGGGGGAAGCTGCTGCTTTCTCAGTGTTTGTAGCCTGCCCAGGAGGGGAAGGGAAGGGCCCAAGGGCTGACTCTATTTCTGTGCCAGCATGCAGCCGAGCCTGCAAGAACTGGCTGCTCTGATGGCTGCGTGTGGACGACCCTGCTGGGATCTGTGCCCCCGGCGTGGCCGTCCAGCCATCGGCACTGACCTCTGCAGCTCAGCTGGGCCCTGAGCAGGGCAGATTTAGGGACTGCTGGGAAAAGAACAGGAGCATTTTCCGACACAGGAAGGGTGCCCAATGCAAAGACTTCACTAAAAACCCCAGGAGGAAACTTTTATCACTCACAGAAGCTTCAGGAAAGGCAGTAGCTCAAAAGCACGTTCCTCAGTGGACACGATCTCATTGCCAGACAAATCCCTGTTCCAGTCAGAACACCAAATGTCACTTCCATTTGCCCTGTTGCTTTTACTTGCCTCTGCAGCCTGCATCCCCGGAGGGACCAAGGCCACTTGCCCGGGGCTGGGCTGAGCAGCAGGGCCCCAGGGAGGGGCAGGCAGGAGCCCCCTGTCCTGGGCAGGGCACGGTGCTTACAGGTGCTTCAGCAGGAACAGCCCCTGCAGGGAATGGCTCTTCACTGCCCGCAGCTCATTGTCCCTGAGCACTCTGCAAGGGGACACGGGGACATTGTGACAGCGGCCGCTGGCCAGCAGCAAATGGGATTGTCATGGGAAAATCTCCTGCAGCAGCTTGACTGCAGCATCTCCTTGGGTCCCTGCAGGCATCGTCCCCACTCCTGGCCGGAGCAGGCGCTTGCTCCTGGCCGGCTGAAGCTGACCACAGCCTGGTCCCCGGCCAAACAGACACCGGGTCGGTGCCCTGGGCTGCAAGGGACGTGGCTCACGGCATTTCCTGCCATCCTGGGAAGCCCTGGCCATTCACACCCCTCCTTGCAGAGCAGCCCAGCTTTGAATTCCAGTGGAAACGCGTGGTGTGGGGGCTGCTGCTCCAACCCCTGAGCAAAGCATGGAAAATACCCAAAGTCCTGACATTTGACATGCTGCAGGGCACTTACAAGGTCTCAGCCCACGGGTAGTTCTTCCAGGCTCGTTTTCCAATCTCAGCAATGGAGTTGCCAGTGAAATCTCTGCAAAGAAAGGAAAGACACCGCTCCCCCTCGGGAAAACCCATTTCCCTGCCCATTTGGCTGCTGAGCTGGAAGCGGGCTTTTCCTGGAGAAGGCCCAGGGTACCCAGCCTGGCGTCCCCCTTGTGCTGAGCGCGGGCCCCCAGCCCGCCCTGTCTCCTGCCAGGGAGTCCCCCGCGTGTCCCCCGTGGGCTTTGCAGCAATAGGGAGCTGAGGAGGGGGAGCTGCAGGGGTCTGTGGGGCCCCTACTCACAGGACAGTGAGTTCTTCCTCTGTTATCTCCTTGCTGTTACTTGAGTGGGAAGCGCCCCAGAGAAACAGCAACAGTGAGGGGATGCCGTCACCCCAGGACGAGGTGCCTGTGCCCAGTCCCTGCGGTGCACCCCAAGAGCCGCCGCATTTACCCCTCTCTGCAGAGGAGGGTGCTGTGGGTGGCCACGAGCTCGGGACACCCAGAGAAGACATCAGTACCTCAGGGTTCTCCTCATCCCTTGTGGCAACGTTTCCCCCTGCCTTCAATAAAAATTAAGATTGTTCTTGTTCCTCCTGGTGTTGCTGATGTATTTGTAAAAGCCGTTTCTGTTCTCCCTTATGGCATTGGCCAAATTCAGTTCCAGCTGTGTCTTTGCCTTTCTGCCTTTCTCCCTGCATCTCCCAACGACATCCTCGCCGTCCTCCTGCAGTGCTGCCCTTCTTCCAAAGCTGTAAATTCTGTGTTTGCCCTGAGTCCCAGCCAAAGCTTCCTGCTCAGCTGCTCTGCTTGCCCGCCAGCTCGTCTTTGGGCACACGGGCACGGCCTGTTCCTGCCTGCGCCTTCAAGGATCTCTCCTTGCACAATGTCCAGCCTCCCTGGACTCCTCTGCCCCTCAGGACAGCGTCCCAGGGGAGCCTCTCGACCAGCGTGGCTGGACTGACTCACCCTGGGCAAGCGCTCCCACCTGGATGGACCTTCGTCCACATCGTCATTGTCCCGTTCCCAGAGGCCCAGAGCCTCCTCCCTGTTGTGTAGAGGGAGCCGGGCAGCTGAGATGGACCAGGAGGGGATTCTCCTGCTGCCCCGAGCAGGGACCTGTCTCCATTCGCCCTGTCTCTTCAGTCCCCTCCTTCTGCCTGCTGGCAACGGCCTTGGAGATCCTCTGCTTCTTGGGACTTGTCCATCTGGGACATTTGTCCAGTGGCTGCTGGAGAGTGACTCCACCAGTCCCTCTCCCTCTCCTACTCCCCCAACACTCCTTAACTTTCCACTTCCCCCTTCAGCTCTGCCACTGGGCTGAGAAGAGCATCCAGCTGGCCATACCTCACACTGGTGTTATTTCTGCCAGCCCAGTGCCAGTGCCCCGCTCCAGCACTCCCTGTAGTGTTTTCCCATGCCAAAGAGGCCTTCCTGGATATCTCTTTGGATATCAAAATAAGAGGCTTTGCAGTAGCGCTTCTAAAACATCCCCAGGCCCCTGCAGCTTTCCGGGATCAACACTTTTGTGTTACAAATGTCTCCTGCGAGCACAAGAGCTCCGGGTGGTGGGTGGGAAGGGGAATGGCCGGTGTCCTCCTGCAGAGGCCACGGCACTGGTGTCCCCGTGGTGCTGGCCTGGAGCTGCACAAGCAGCATTGTCCCCTCTACACCCCTGAGCTTTCCTCCTCCTTCCCTTTGCTCTCCCTCACACCCGCCCGGCTCCCAGGCTGATGGTTGCACTGTTGTGCCTCCTGCTGCAGGGCTGCTGTCATCGAGCAGAATCATCTTCTCGGGGAGGCTTAATGCAAAATCGTGAAATGCACCTTTGTTTCATCTAGCTCAGACCAGCCTTAAAACAGCGTCCAGGTGGGTGGGACAGGAAACACAGACATCGGGAGGAATTTCTTCATGGAAAGAGCGGTGAGGCCTTGGAAGGGGCTGCCCAAGGAGGTGGTGGGCTCCCCATGCCTGGAGCTGTCCGAGGAACGGCTGGACGGGGCACTGAGTGCTCTGGTCTGGCTGCCAAGGCGGGGATCGGCCCCAGGATGGACTCGCTGAACCCGGAGCTCTTTTCCTTTCCGGTGCCTCTGAGACTCCGCGACTCTGTGCCCACGACTGGAGCCCGCCCTGCCCCAAGCGCTGCCGGAGCCGCCCCGGCCCGAGCTGTTCGCCCGCGCCTTTCTCCTCAGGGCGGGGGGGCCGCTGCCGGGGCCGCCGCGCTCAGCCGGAGCTGCCTCTGCGCCGGAGCGGCCGCGCTGCCCGCCCGGGGCCGGGCCGCCTCTCTGCGCGCTGCTTGCGGGGCTCTGCCGGGCTTCCCAAAGCCGCCCGCGGCTCCTTTTGCACCGGGGTCGCTGCCGGGGCCGCCGCGCTCAGGCGGAGCTGCCGCTCGTCAGGGGCTCCGCGCTGCCCCTCGGGCTGTGCCGGCGCTGCCGCGGAGCTCCGGCCGCGTCGGGAGCTCTGCCGTCGCTCTCCCGTCGCTCTCCCGGCGCGCTGCCGCCTCCAGAGCCCGGCTGCCGGAGCGCTTCGCCTCAGGCCTCGGCTGCAGCGGCGCTTCCAGCGGGCTCGGGCCGGCCGTCGCCGCTGCTGTTGCCGCCGCGCTCAGGCGGAGCTGCCGCCCCTCAGGCTCCCGGCGCTTCCCGCCACTGGCGCTGCGGCTCCCTCAGGCTCTCCCGGCGGACGTTCCGGGCTTTTCCCGGCTTTCGGGAAGCTCCCCTCGCTCTCCCAGCGCCATGGCGGGCTTTGGCCCTGCCTGGATGCCGAGTGCCCACCAAAGGCGCTCTCACTGCCCTGCGCAAGTGGACAGGGCAGATAAAGACAGCGAAAGGCTCACGAGTTGACAGAAAGCGAGGGAGAGGTCCCTCCCCGATCACCGTCAGCGACACAACAGACGGAACTTGGAGATACTAATTACATTTATTACCAACAAAAGCAGAGCAGGATAATGAGAACCAAAATAAATCTCAACAACACAACACCTGCAGCCACCCACCTGCTACCAAAACCTGCCCACACAAGCCCAAACCAAATGGGAATGGCTTCACAGTGACGGAGAGCTGGCTTAGATCGGCTGTTGGGGGGAAATTCTTCCCTGTGAGGGCGGGGAGGCCCTGGCACAGGATGCCCAGAGAAGCTGTGGCTGCCCCATCCCCGGCACTGTCCCAGGCCAGGTTGGACGGGGCTTGGAGCAACCTGGGATAGTGGAAGGTGTCCCTGCCCATGGCAGGGGGTGGCACTGGCTCATCCTTAAGGCCCCTGCCAAGCCAATCCATTCCATGATTCTACAGACTTATGGCTCTGCGACAGAGTCATTTGGTGACAGCATCACCTGAACTCTGGTTTGCTGAGAGCTCTGATGCCAAGCACCGCCACAGTGACACGAGCACTGCTACAGTGACATGGGCAGCACCACTGTGACACAAGAACCGCCACACCAACACCTCAGGTTTGTGTCCCAGGCGACTGCAGCCAGTCCTGCCTCGCCATGGACCTGGTGATGCGTCTCGTGCGCGCTCTGCTGCTGCTGGCCCTGCTGCTGGCAGTGGCCCCCTCCCCAGGAGTGTCCAAGGAGTTCTGCCCACAGCCCTGCCGCTGCGCAGGGCGTGGGCTGCTGGACTGCCGCCACGCCGGCCTGGCCACCGTGCCCCCGGCCAGCCGCCGCCGGGCCCTCGCCGTGCTGTGAGTAGGGGCCGCCCCACAGACCCCTGCAGCTCCCCCTCCTCAGCTCCCTATTGCTGCAAAGCCCACGGGGGACACCCGGGGGACTCCCTGGCAGGAGACAGGGCGGGCTGGGGGCCCGCGCTCAGCACAAGGGGGACGCCAGGCTGGGTACCCTGGGCCTTCTCCAGGCAAAGCCCGCTTCCAGCTCAGCAGCCAAATGGGCAGGGAAATGGGTTTTCCCGAGGGGGAGCGGTGTCTTTCCTTTCTTTGCAGAGATTTCACTGGCAACTCCATTGCTGAGATTGGAAAACGAGCCTGGAAGAACTACCCGTGGGCTGAGACCTTGTAAGTGCCCTGCAGCATGTCAAATGTCAGGACTTTGGGTATTTTCCATGCTTTGCTCAGGGGTTGGAGCAGCAGCCCCCACACCACGCGTTTCCACTGGAATTCAAAGCTGGGCTGCTCTGCAAGGAGGGGTGTGAATGGCCAGGGCTTCCCAGGATGGCAGGAGATGCCGTGAGCCACGTCCCTTGCAGCCCAGGGCACCGTCCCTGTGTCTGTTTGCCCGGGGACCAGGCTGTGGTCAGCTTCAGCCGGCCAGGAGCAAGCGCCTGCTCCGGCCAGGAGTGGGGACGATGCCTGCAGGGACCCAAGGAGATGCTGCAGTCAAGCTGCTGCAGGAGATTTTCCCATGACAATCCCATTTGCTGCTGGCCAGCGGCCGCTGTCACAATGTCCCCGTGTCCCCTTGCAGAGTGCTCAGGGACAATGAGCTGCGGGCAGTGAAGAGCCATTCCCTGCAGGGGCTGTTCCTGCTGAAGCACCTGTAAGCACCGTGCCCTGCCCAGGACAGGGGGCTCCTGCCTGCCCCTCCCTGGGGCCCCGCTGCTCAGCCCAGCCCCGGGCAAGTGGCCTTGGTCCCTCCGGGGATGCAGGCTGCAGAGGCAAGTAAAAGCAACAGGGCAAATGGAAGTGACATTTGGTGTTCTGACTGGAACAGGGATTTGTCTGGCAATGAGATCGTGTCCATTGAGGAACGTGCTTTTGAGCCACTGCCTTTCCTGAAGCTTCTGTGAGTGATAAAGTTTCCTCCTGGGGTTTTTAGTGAAGTCTTTGCATTGGGCACCCTTCCTGTGTCGGAAAATGCTCCTGTTCTTTTCCCAGCAGTCCCTAAATCTGCCCTGCTCAGGGCCCAGCTGAGCTGCAGAGGTCAGTGCCGATGGCTGGAGGGCCACGCCGGGGGCACAGACCCCAGCAGGGTCGTCCACACGCAGCCATCAGAGCAGCCAGTTCTTGCAGGCTCGGCTGCATGCTGGCACAGAAATAGAGTCAGCCCTTGGGCCCTTCCCTTCCCCTCCTGGGCAGGCTACAAACACTGAGAAAGCAGCAGCCTCCCCCCTCTTCCACCTTGCATTTGCACCTTTCCTGCCAAGGGATCCCGTTTCAGCCCCTCTTCCTGTGGGACAGGCCCAATTCCGTTGTGTGACCTCCTCTTTCCCCAGAAACCTCTCCGGGAATGGCCTCACGCAGATCCGCAGCGGCACTTTCCAGGCCTGGCACGGGATGCAGTTTCTCCAGGAGCTGTAAGTGGGACCAGGGCTCAAGGCAGGGCAGAGCGAGTCTCTGCAGGGTCTCTGCAGGGTCAGCGGGCAAGAGCAGATTTGCCCTCTGCAAAGTCCTGATTCCGACCGGGGGTGTCAGCCAGGGAGCGCCCGGAGTGTGCAGCTGGAAGGGCCCTTTCCCCTGCCCTGCTCATCTCCTGCAAGGCTTCCTTGAAAGCGGCCGGGCCATCCCCACGTGCCCGGCACACCCAGCTCCCGTCCTTGCCATCAGCCCTCACAGAGCTCTGTTGTTTCTCAGCATCCTCAGCCATAACCCGCTGGCTGTCATTGCTGACGCTGCGTTCTTCAAGCTGCCCGCAGTGAGCTCTCTGTAAGTATGGGCTCCTTTGGAGCAGACCAACAGAGAGCTGTGTCTCTCTCGAGTGCCCTGTGCTCAGGAATGCAGAGATGCAGGAGCAAATCTCCCTCTTGCCCAGCCTGAGTCTGCTGGAGACACAAATATCCCTGGCCCCGGCAGAGCAAGGCAAAGGCCAAGCAGGGCTGGTGTGTCCCCAGCTGCAAAGCAACCCAGGAACTGGGACACAAACCTTCAGAGACGAGAGCCCATCCAGCTCTGGGGCCCTGCAGGGGCCGCAGGGCTCTGGGAGTAAACTGCACTCCCACTGGAGCACTCGTGCCAGCAGCTCGAGGCTCCTGCCTTCTTCAGGGACTGGAGCTGCCCTCAGGGGAGAGCAGCAGGAGGGTCGGGAGAGGGGCAGTCCTTTCCGGTGGCATCTGTCTGCCACGAGAGCTGCAGGATTGCCCTCCTGATTGCGACGCCCTGGTTCAGAGCAGGCCAAGGCACAGAGAAGCTGGGCTCTGGAACGGCTTCCCTTGCATTAGGCAGAAGTGCATCCCTCTGCCAACAGCACCACCATCATCAGGGCCCCGGGCTTGCTCTCAGAGCAGAGTTCTGGCCATGTCACCGCAGAATTTAATGAGCCCTTTCAAATGCTTGCAGAGACCTGAGTGCCACGCAAGTGACTGCGCAGACGCTGCTGCTGTTCCTGCAGAGCACAGTGAGCTTGGAAAGCCTGTGAGTGTGTGGGACTGAGCCCCAGCCGCCAGCACGCCCTGAGTGCTGGGACAAGGGCTCTGCTTGCAAAACAAATCCGTGGGCCACAAAACCAGAACAAGCCCAGTAAGCTCAAGGGTTGCTGTTTCCTTCTGGGAACCTGCCAAACTCACCAGCTCAGAGGCACAATTTCCCCTTCTGGGTGACTTGCTGCAGGTTTTTCAAAGGGGACTTTCAACTCCAGGCGAGTGCACTTATGTGTCAAGTGGTATTTAGGGAGCAGTTGCATTTTCCAGGGTGAAACCCCCTTTTGATGTTTAGGACTGGGAGTGAGGGGACTTTGCCAGAGCTGTGGCACACCGTGAAGCACAGCCCCCACGCGTGGTATCCGTCTGTTCCCTGAGCTGGGCTCGCAGACATGGATTGGGTGGCCGGCTGTTCCTCCAATAATCCCCTCTTATCTTTAGCCAAGTGCCCAAGGATGTGGCCTGCTGCCTGTGCCAGGAGCGTCCCCTCGCCGAGAGCCCGTGCAGGACCATCCAGTTCCTCTGTGAGAAGCTGTGCAGCACCAGCGCCCCGCAGTGCGGTTGGTGTCCGGAGGGGCTTGGGGGGAGCTGACATCTGCCACTTCTCTTGAGCCTGGGGAGGTGCTGCAGCACTGCCCCGTGCTGGGGCTCCTGGCCTCCCCTTGGAGTCCAGGACTTGCACAAAACACCTTGGGTTGAAAAGTTCCTGGGCATTACTCATATCTTGTGCGTCAAATACTGTCTGGAGAAGGAACAGCTCACTGGGCCACCCCACTGCCACGTGCAGGAGAGAGGGCAGGGACCCCGATGTGCTCTGCAGGGTGAACACCGAGCACCGTTATTCCCTCCTTGGCCTGTGCAGGGGGAGCAAAGCACTGTCCTGCTCTAGCTGGGCACAGGGGAGGGAACCTCCTCTCCACAGCAGGGCCAGGCTGGACTTCTGCAAACAGACACAGCCAGGTTTCCAGGCTCCCCAGGAAGCTCCTTTCTCTCACTGCCTCAGCCCCACGTTTCCCACGGCACAGTCCCAGAGCTCCGGTGCCCTTCAGGAAGTTTTTCATGGTGTAACAGCTTGAGCGGCTGCTGTTGGGAACGGCCCTGGAGCCAAGCAGTCCCTGGGCTTCTCTCCCGTGCCAGTCTGTGCCCCCGCTGCAGCGCTGATCTTTCCTCTGGGCTCTCTGGCTCTTCACTGGCTCCTGCAGAGCAACCCAAGCCTGGCTCCTCTGGAGCTGTGGGAAACTCTCTGACACCAAACTCATTCCCCCAGCATGTTTCCCTCCCACCCAAACAGAGCCCCGGGAGAGACACCAGCCAAGAACCAGCTCTCTGCTCTGCCCTGAGGGGATAATGGCATGGCTGGAAGGGAATCCTGTCCACGACACATCCCCCACTCTGCTCCCTGGCCTTGAGACGAGCTCCTGCTGCTTGGGGTAACCTCTGAGCCGGGCTTTGTGCCGAGCTCTGATCTGCTCTCTTGGTGTTCTCCAGCTCACACAGCTCGTCTGCTTCAGACACGGGGAGAAATAATGGACACGCAACTGCCCAGAGAGCTGAACACCAGCCCAGTGTTGAGCCTCAAGCCCAAGGAGCCCTCCCTGGGAGATCATGGAACCGTAACATTTGCGGTTGCCCTGACCCTGAGCACTGAGGGTGATGTCAGCAGCCTGGCCAATTCCAGAACAAATTCACATCCCCCTCAGCACCTCTCAGGGCATGAAGGCAAAACAAGCGTTGATGGCCTGAGAGCCAAGCTCGAGAAGAAGGTGGACAAGGCTGAAAGCATCAAGACTGTTAAAAGCATTGTCCCACAGCAGCCCCAGCCTGCCAGGCTGAAGGATGTGGAGGAAAAGACACCCTCAAGCTGGCATCACAAGCAGCAGGACTCCCGTTTGAACTGGCAAGCATTAAACCCCTGGGATGGAGCTGGTGGGTTAAACCTCAGTGACGATGCCTCTATCGCTGGACACCACAGAGATGAGCAGCAAGATCCAGCTCCAAGGCAGAACTTCATTATGACTCACAATCAGCAGCAGGACAGCCAGTACTGGGTTGGACATAATCAGCTTTTCTACCAGGTCATGGGCCCTATGAAAGCAGTGGGAGAGCCCAAAGTCGACCAGCGTCTAAACAGGAACCTGGATTTTCTCTCTGACCCGTTGGTTCAGAGCCGCCCCGCTGCGAGCAGCAGGGGAGAGGCCACGGCTGAAGAGGGGCAGTCCTCTCTGGGCGGGCACCTCCTGATCATCCCTGACACCACAGAGACACACTGGAAGCAACCGGAAGAAGGCTCCAGGTTCCTCAATAAACCTGGGAGCCCCCAAGGCCCAGACCTTGCGCTGGTTCCAGGAGAGCGCTTGGAAACCACGGTCGATCGTTTCCTGCGCTTGCTGGTGCCGGACAAAGGCCTGCGGACGTTCATGGCCCACGTGGAGCGAGCCCTGAGGACGGACTGCAGCCTGCCCCAGCTCCAGCTGGCCTGTGCCAAGATGGTCTCAAAGACTGGGCTGCTTCTAAAGGTGCTCAGTGAGAGGCAAGAGAACCAGGGAGCCTCTGAACGCATGGGCCAGTGTCGTCTGCAAGCGAACATCTCCAGACGCACAGCTTTGGAGGAGGATCAGGAGCCCACAGGGAAGGTAGGAGAGCTGCTGGGCACTGCTACATGTGTTCCTCTGGGCAAGAAAGAATGGAAGGAGTGATCCTCATGCTCTTTGTGACCTTTCTTCTAATCCCAGCCAAAGCCAGAGACCATGGATGACACGATCAAATTTGTGGTTTTGCTGTCTGTCTTCGTTATCATTGCTGTGATGCTGAAGGGTGTCTTCCACGTAAGCCAATATCTTGTTTGACTCCAGCTGTCTGTCTTGTAGCTGCAGTGCCCAGGTGACGAGCCCCGGGTGCCGCTGCAGATGCCCCTGCACGTGCTGGGTACCACAGGAGATGCTTTTCCAAGCCTGCAGCTTGTGGCAGCATCCACAGCACCCAGCTCAGCGGGGTTCAGCCTGCCCGGGGGAAGCTTGGCCTGCCTTCTGTCCCAGCTCTCCCCAGCTTTGCCTTGCTCTCCTGCCTTCAGCCACGCAGCAATGAGATTGGGAGCTCTGGAATTTTGGAATGTTCTGGAGGAAGGGAGAAAGAGGAAATTGGGAAGGAAGGACAGGTTTTTTTCTAAAATCGCTGCTGCTGGCACAGACTTGCACGTGTGTAGAACAGACTGGGTTGGATGAAGGATGTTTTGGTCTCCCATGTTCTGTAGAGTATGACAAGAGAACTCTGGCATTACAAGTCTCTCTCCTTCCCCAGGTGTGTTCCCAATGTGCTGCAGTTCTTTGCCGACAGCTACTCAGCAGGAAATCGTGGCTGAGAAGGTAACTGCTCCCTGCCCGTGCCACTGCTGTGCCACCAAGAGTCTTTCCTGTGAAGAGCAACTCCTCCCCAAGCCCCGCGGGTGCCGCTGCCGAGGACTCCCCCGGCTGTGTTTCAAACCCGTCGCGTTTGGGGGAGCCCCGGGAAAGGGGCTCCCGAGCGAGAGCGCTGGGCACGCCTGGGAGCTGCCAGCCCAACCAGCCCTTCCCGCACGGGCAGTGCTCCCCCGGATGGGGTGGATGTGTTGGGCCAGCCGGGGATGTCCTTTCTGGGGGCCCCGTCTTCCTTGGGCTCAGCTGAAATGCCCCCGAGCAGGGAGAGGTGCTGCTGCACCTCCTGCAGCCCTCCCTGGCCAAACCGCCCCGCTTATTTTCCGTGGTTTTCAGGTTGTCTGTAAAACTGCAACACAGATGGAGGAAGAAGAAGTACAGGGAGGCAGAGCATGCAGAGCAGGTGAGGGCAGGGAGCAGGTGCCAGTGCTGCTCCTCTGCCTGCACCACCTGCTCTTCCTCACCTTTTCAAATCCTTCCCTTCCATGGCAATTTCCAGGACTTGCCTGAGCTCACCGGAGCTGAATTGCTGATCGCTCAGTACATCATGGATGTCCTTGATAAAGAGGAAGAAGAATTGCAGAAAGAGATGCAGAAAGGGAACGCAGATGTCTCCCAGGAAGAGATAAAACGTGAATCATAAGAGTGAAAAGGAGAAGACTTTCTAGAAGGTGGAGAAGAAAGTAAGATGCCAACACTTGTACTCCAGCTCCTACTCTGACACAAGAACTGCTAGCGTTTCCTTAAGCTACTTCCATCCACAATAACTGCAGGGAAAGAGCATCTGAGGAAATAGAGGCAAGGAAAGAGTAAAAGAAATAGCAGTAATTTGTGGTGATGCGAGGTTTTTATTGTATTTTCATATGTTTTCTGTACCCCAGTGGTTCATCCCTACCTTCCCCACTCCTACTACTGGTTGATTTGCCCCAGACCCAAGCCGCTCCCCCGGTGCTCCCTATATGGTTGTTCTCCTCCCCTTGTTCTGGCTCTCTCCCTATCAATCACCCAAACCCCTCCTGTTGTTCCCGAAGGTTCGGTGTCCATCACCTGAGCCCTCCCTAATTACCCTTATATGGCCCCTGTCAGTCCCCCGAGGTCCTGCCCCCTCGGATACCTCCCCTCTTGGAAATCCCCTAAACCTCGGCGCCCCATTGGGGCATGTGACCCCTCTCCCTCCATCCACCAAGACCCTTGGACCAGATGTGAGTCCATCCCTTCAGCGTCCCTCCCTCCTAATCCACTTATTGGTCCCCAGTTGGTGTACTCCCCCTGTTCACCCCCCCATTGGAAGGCATGGGCGCGTTGCAGGCGGGGCTCGTCCTCTGTGGATACTCTTCAATAAAGTTGGATTAGCCCCCGGGGCAACCCTCCTCGCTACTTTTTATCTCTCCCCTCATCGGGGGCTGCTGGCTGCTACAGTGCCTGGAGCCGGTGCTCCGCAGGGTAGAGCAGAGGCTTCAGAGGAGCAGCTTTAAAGCTCTAAAGCTCCGTGCCTCCGGCTGCTCCCCACTCCTGCCACACACCGCTGGAGCCAGCCTGGGCAGTAGAGAGCAGCGGTCAATGTGACAGTAATTAATAAACAAATAGTAAATAAAATAATAAATAAAATAGCCAAGGGAACAGCCTCCAAGGCAAGAACTAGGATCCAAGGATAATAGATAAGGAAACAGCATTCAAGGGACTGCCCACGTGGACTGCAGCCTGCCCCAGCTCCAGCTGGCCTGTGCCAAGATGGTCTCAAAGACTGGGCTGCTTCTAAAGGTGCTCAGTGAGAGGCAAGAGAACCAGGGAGCCTCTGAACGCATGGGCCAGTGTCCCCTGCAAGACCTGTCCAGACGCATGGCCCTGGGGGAGGGCAAGGAAGCCACAGGGAAGGTAGGAGAGCTGCTGGGCACTGCTGTGTGTGTCCTTCTGGGAAAGAGAGAATGGAAGGAGCAATCGCCTTGCCCCCCATCATCTTCTTTCCTTCTCTCCAAACAGAAGCTAGAGGCTGTGGTGTACGTGGTCACGTTGTTGGTCCCGCTGGGTTTCTTCGTCTTTGTTTTGCTGATTCTGAAGTGCGTCTCCAATGTAAGCCAATATCTTGTTTGACTCCAGCTGTCTGTCTTGTAGCTGCAGTGCCCAGGTGACGAGCCCCAGGTGCCGCTGCAGATGCCCCTGCACGTGCTGGGTACCATAGGAGATGCTTTTCCAAGCCTGCAGCTTGTGGCAGCATCCACAGCACCCAGCTCAGCGGGGTTCAGCCTGCCCGGGGGAAGCTTGGCCTGCCTTCTGTCCCAGCTCTCCCCAACTTTGCTTTGCTCTCCTGCCTTCAGCCACGCAGCAATGAGAGCTTTTGCCCTCTCCTCTTTGGCAGAATATTACAGGAAAACTGATGCTAACAAGTCTCCCATTCTCCATCCCCAGATGCGCTTCCTGTCTCATGAAGCTGGTTCCCAACGCCACCACACCAGGACTCTCTGCCTGAGAAGGTAACTGCTCCCTGCCCGTGCCACTGCTGTGCCACCAAGAGTCTTTCCTGTGAAGAGCAATTCCTCCCCGAGCACCGCAGCCGCGCGGGTGCTGCTTCCGAGGACTCCCCCGGCTGTGTTTCAAACCCGTCGCGTTTGGGGGAGCCCCGGGAAAGGGGCTCCTGAGCGAGAGCGCTGGGCACGCCTGGGAGCTGCCAGCCCTTCCCACGCCACTGCTGGGATGGATGTCTTGGGCTCCAGTGCGGTCCCAACTTTCTGTGAGCGCGAGCAAACGCCTCTCTGTTCCCACAACAGTCTCCTCTGCTGATGGCTCTGCCCTGTTTTTCCCCGCTCCGTCCCCACAGCGGCTGGTGAAGAACTCACTCCCATCCTCTCCAGGTGCCCTTTGCATGCAGGCCTCATTCCCAGCTCCTCCAGCCATTGCCATCCCTGCTGGGGCTCCCCCTCTTCCTTGGGATCTGCTGACACACCCCGCGAGCAGGGAGAGGTGCTGGCACCTGCTGCAGCCCTCCCTGGCCAGACCTCACTGCTGATGGCCCGGGAGCAGGGACTTCTGGGGATGTGGTGCCAAAAAGCCTTTTTTCTCCCCATTTGCCTTGCACACACTCCATTGGTTTGCAGCGCTGGGAACGCCACTTCCCAACTCCTCCAGCGGCTGCTTCCCAGACAGGGCAGAGCACAGGCAGCCCTGCTGCCCTCAGCCTCCATCACCAGCTGCCTTCTCTTTTTATCCCCATTCTCCCTTTCTGGTTTTTTCAGGTGCGGTGTAAAACTGCCATGGAAAGGGAAGAAGGAGTGCAAGGAGGCACAGGATGTAGAGCAGAAAAGGGCAGGGAGCTCCTCCCAGTGTCACCCATCTGCCCAGACTGCCTGCTCATCCTCACCTTTCAGAGTCCTTCCCTTCCTCAGCACTTTCAAGTGCTTTTCACTGTTCAGAAAACCTGAATTGGCATTGGTTCAATTCATCCCGGATTCCGCTGAAGCTGACAGAAAAGCAATCCAGGAAGAGACATAATGTGAAGAACCTGCATGACTGGAAGAGGTTCAAGAGGTTGAAGAAGTTAATGGGATTCCAACAACTCTTCGCCTCTTGTTCTACTACAGGAACTGCTGAGGCTCTCCTTGGATGCTGTTTCATTTGCTGTTGTTATTTCCTTGGACGCTTTTTCCTTGACTGTTATTTTCCTTCTGTCACTGCTGAGGGAAGGCCAGAGGGTGCTGTGGGTGCTCGGGACACCCAGAGGAGACATCAGTACCTCAGGGTTCTCCTCATCCCTTGTGGCAACGTTTCCCCCTGCCTTCAATAAAAATTAAGATTGTTCTTGTTCCTCCTGGTGTTGCTGATGTATTTGTAAAAGCCGTTTCTTGTTCTCCCCTATGGCATTGGCCAAATTCAGTTCCAGCTGGGCCTTTGCCTTTCTGCCTTTCTCCCTGCATCTCCCAACGACATCCTCGCCGTCCTCCTGCGGTGCTGCCCTTCTTCCAATGCTGTAAATTCCGTGTTTGCCCTGAGTCCCAGCCAAAGCTTCCTGCTCAGCCGCTCTGCTTGCCCGCCAGCTCGTCTTTGGGCACACGGGCACGGCCTGTTCCTGCCTGCGCCTTCAAGGATCTCTCCTTGCACAATGTCCAGCCTCCCTGGACTCCTCTGCCCCTCAGGACAGCGTCCCAGGGGAGCCTCTCGACCAGCGTGGCTGGACTGACTCACCCTGGGCAAGCGCTCCCACCTGGATGGACCTTCGTCCACATCGTCATTGTCCCGTTCCCAGAGGCCCAGAGCCTCCTCCCTGTTGTGTAGAGGGAGCCGGGCAGCTGAGATGGACCAGGAGGGGATTCTCCTGCTGCCCCGAGCAGGGACCTGTCTCCATTCCCCCTGTCTCTTCAGTCCCCTCCTTCTGCCTGCTGGCAACAGCCTTGGGGATCCTCTGCTTCTTGGGACTTGTCCATCTGGGACATTTGTCCAGTGGCTGCTGGAGAGTGACTCCACCAGTCCCTCTCCCTCTCCTACTCCCCCAACACTCCTTAACTTTCCACTTCCCCCTTCAGCTCTGCCACTGGGCTGAGAAGAGCATCCAGCTGGCCATACCTCACACTGGTGTTATTTCTGCCAGCCCAGCGCCAGTGCCCCGCTCCAGCACTCCCTGTAGTGTTTTCCCATGCCAAAGAGGCCTTCCTGGGTATCTCTTTGGATATCAAAATAAGAGGCTTTGCAGTAGCGCTTCTAAAACATCCCCAGGCCCCTGCAGCTTTCCGGGATCAACACTTTTGTGTTACAAATGTCTCTTGCGAGCACAAGAGCTCCGGGTGGTGGGTGGGAAGGGGAATGGCCGGTGTCCTCCTGCAGAGGCCACGGCACTGGTGTCCCCGTGGTGCTGGCCTGGAGCTGCACAAGCAGCATTGTCCCCTCTACACCCCTGAGCTTTCCTCCTCCTTCCCTTTGCCCTCCCCTCACACCCGCCCAGCTCCCAGGCTGATGGTTGCACTGTTGTGCCTCCTGCTGCAGGGCTGCTGTCATCGAGCAGAATCATCTTCTCGGGGAGGCTTAATGCAAAATCGTGAAATGCACCTTTGTTTCATCTAGCTCAGACCAGCCTTAAAACAGCGTCCGGGTGGGTGGGACAGGAAACACAGACATCGGGAGGAATTTCTTCATGGAAAGAGCGGTGAGGCCTTGGAAGGGGCTGCCCAAGGAGGTGGTGGGCTCCCCATGCCTGGAGCTGTCCGAGGAACGGCTGGACGGGGCACTGAGTGCTCTGGTCTGGCTGCCAAGGCGGGGATCGGCCCCAGGATGGACTCGCTGAACCCGGAGCTCTTTTCCTTTCCGGTGCCTCTGAGACTCCGCGACTCTGTGCCCACGACTGGAGCCCGCCCTGCCCCAAGCGCTGCCGGAGCCGCCCCGGCCCGAGCTGTTCGCCCGCGCCTTTCTCCTCAGGGCGGGGGGGCCGCTGCCGGGGCCGCCGCGCTCAGCCGGAGCTGCCTCTGCGCCGGAGCGGCCGCGCTGCCCGCCCGGGGCCGGGCCGCCTCTCTGCGCGCTGCTTGCGGGGCTCTGCCGGGCTTCCCAAAGCCGCCCGCGGCTCCTTTTGCACCGGGGTCGCTGCCGGGGCCGCCGCGCTCAGGCGGAGCTGCCGCTCGTCAGGGGCTCCGCGCTGCCCCTCGGGCTGTGCCGGCGCTGCCGCGGAGCTCCGGCCGCGTCGGGAGCTCTGCCGTCGCTCTGCCGTCGCTCTCCCGGCGCGCTGCCGCCTCCAGAGCCCGGCTGCCGGAGCGCTTCGCCTCAGGCCTCGGCTGCAGCGGCGCTTCCAGCGGGCTCGGGCCGGCCGCCGCCGCTGCTGTTGCCGCCGCGCTCAGGCGGAGCTGCCGCCCCTCAGGCTCCCGGCGCTTCCCGCCACTGGCGCTGCGGCTCCCTCAGGCTCTCCCGGCGGACCCAACCAGCCCTTCCCGCACGGGCAGTGCTCCCCCGGATGGGGTGGATGTGTTGGGCCAGCCGGGGATGTCCTTTCTGGGGGCCCCGTCTTCCTTGGGCTCAGCTGAAATGCCCCTGAGCAGGGAGAGGTGCTGCTGCACCTCCTGCAGCCCTCCCTGGCCAAACCGCCCCGCTTATTTTCCGTGGTTTTCAGGTTGTCTGTAAAACTGCAACACAGATGGAGGAAGAAGAAGTACAGGGAGGCAGAGCATGCAGAGCAGGTGAGGGCAGGGAGCAGGTGCCAGTGCTGCTCCTCTGCCTGCACCACCTGCTCTTCCTCACCTTTTCAAATCTTTGTCTTCCATGGCAATTTCCAGGACTTGCCTGAGCTCACCGAAGCTGATTTGCTGATTGTTCAATATATCATGGATGTCTTAGATAAAAAGGAACAAGATTTGCAGAAAGAGACGCAGAAAGAGAACTCAGATGTCTCCCAGGAAGAGATAAAATGTGAACCACAAGAGTGAAGGGGAAGAACTCGGATGCCAACACTTCTTCTCCAGCTCTTGTACCTATATGGCGTGGGAATTAACAGCAGGTCAGCAAGCTTGTCTGGTTCCGACATTGATCTTAGCACAATCTGTTTGTACCCGTGAGAAACAAAAGCAAGAAATCTAAACAATGCAGGGAGAGAATGGCAACAAACTTGTACCTGGTGTTTTTCTGAATGCTTAGTGTGAGTAATGAGACAACTCTTGGTTCTTAATTAAAATAATTAAGAACAATTTATTAAAAGAACAATCAGGAAAAAAAAATCAAGTACAAAAGAATTATAAAGCCAAAAAAAACCCCAAGTCTGCAGTGATTAGAGACCTTGTTGGCCGAAGCAGCTCAAAAGTCCCAAAGCAGAGACCTTCCAACGCTGGGGTGACTTCAGCTAGCCCAATGTCAGAATGGTTAAATGGCCTTTTGAAAGAGGTAGAGGCCTGTGCTCCCAGCATCAAGCTTCCCCAGCAGCTCATCTGAGGTGAATGGCACCTCTGAGCTGGTGTCCAGCAGCTTTATCAAGTCCGGGTCCTGCCCGTGACCGCCCACTGTCCAGCCTCCATGGTCCTGGATGATCGGTGGTGTCTTGAGGTGAGGTAATCTCAGTCTGCCAATGGCTCCCTCTTGTCTCGGGGAAAAATGCCATCGGCTCCAAAGGCAGGAGAAGTCCTCATTAGTATTCCAGGTTGCCGTGGTGCTGAGTTGCAGGCCAACGGCCAGGTTCTAAAAATAGCTCCCTGTCAGTTCAAAGGTCTGCTTTTTGGCAAAGCTCAAAACTCACTTCAAACTTACACAGGTTAAGAACACTTGGTAAAAGGTTTGAAACTGGGCTATAAGTATTTCAGAGAACTCTTAAAAACAGGGTAATTAACTTGGACACATACAGGAATTAAGACATTGTGGGTTTTGACACTTTTTAGGGACTAAAGAGGGTGTTATAAACATATAGTATTGGCTTCTCGCAAAGTATTAAGGTAGATATTATATAATGTTAGAAATGCTTTTTGCTGTGTGGATATAGTTTTCTCTCGTTTTAGCAAGAATGTTAGCAAGTGTGAGCAAGTAAGATAACCTCCAAGCGAGCAGAGGATGAGGCCCAAGGAGCTGCTAATCAACACTTTGTCCAGGGAACAAAAGGGCCCAAAGGCTGCTCCGCCCGGAGAACGGGCGGCCAGGAGGGTCCAGAGCCCTTATCACCGCTCTGGCCGGGGGGCAAAGAGGCCCAAAGCTGCAATCAGCCCTGACTGTCTGGAGAATTAAGAGATCCACCCTACCATCGACTCTTACCTAGCGGGCCCAACCCCAAGAATCAAAAGAAATAAAACCGCAAGGCAGAAGACTACGCATGCTCTAAAAAGGCGGAACCAAGGAGTGGCCATGCAGAACAGCTCCAGGAAAAGTTTGAATATGAATAGAGAACAGACAGTAAAAATGGTATAAAAAGGACTCACCTTGGGCATCAGGGGTGCTCTTGGCAGAGCGCCAAGGCACCCAGCCGTTACCCCTTTGCTTTATTGCTTTATTGCTTTATTTTATGTGTCTCTTATTGTCTTTATATTAAACTCTTTAAATTCTCACAAGAGAGTGAACCTCGTTTTTCACATTGTGGAACTTTATTAACAAGGGATTTTTTACGAGGAATTATGTAAACACTTTAATCAACTAATCAGGGGAATAACTTTGGAACTTAATAACTCTTAACTGGCTTGATGGGTAATTTGAATAAGCAATAATTAAACAATTAACAACTAAAAGTTGAAAACACTTAATATGCAATGGCCAACACTCCATTTCATAGATGACACTTAGAATCCTTAGGATGCTTATGCTGCATAGAACCAATAATGGTTTATTATAGTTACATAATAGCCAAGAAGTTTATTGTAGTAGTTAAGTGACAAATGGATATGTGATGTGAATCTATTTTATAAATCATTTGGCTTGAGCAGTAATTCTTTTTTCTTGCCTTCTAATGTCCTTTCGTTCTTTTCACAGATCAATTTGGCTTCTTCGAGAGGGTCTTTTACATCACTTTGTCTTTTTAATACCGTAATTTTTTGTGCTGTTCCAGACATAGCCAACTTTGGGTCAGTAGGCATTGCCACAACTCGCATGCCTTGAACTACGCTGGTGATTAGCCGAATAAAGCAGGGGATCAAGCAAGGGAGAAATATTAGACCAGCTGTAGCACGTAAGAGGAAGAAACCTAGCTTCTTCCACCATTCTTTCCCCAATATGCCATCCCACCAGTTAGCAGTCATCATTGATTCCCATTTTTGGACCGGTACATGGGCTATTTTTCTGATATTGTTGGCGATATCTAGAATGGCATTCCCATTGTCATCAATTTTTAAACAACAACTCGATGTATTGAACTTCCCGCACACATCCCCTTCTTCAGCCAGTAAATAGTCTAAAGCCAGCCTATTTTGATATATTGCAGCTCTGGTTTGGCGTTGCTGGCTGACTATTAATTCCATAGCCCCTGCTGTTTCATTGGTTATGATTTCTACAAGAGCTTGGAGTCTGATGATACAATTGGGGTTCGATATCCCCAACTTCCATCTTGTGCCCAGGTAGCTGGCCTATATGTTTTTAATATTCGTTCAGGGGGCCATTCCTCATCTTTCCATTTTTGGAATCCTCCAAATAAATCTCTTTTATTTCTTTTGAAGTCTTCATAGACAGGTATTCCTAATTGATCTCCCTCTGGTTCTGGTAAAAGGAAGAACCCTGGTTGAATGATTCCTAGTGTACAACTCCCTTTCCAATGTGAAGGGAGTCTTGGGTATGCCCTTTTCCCACATATCCAAAATAAGCCATCTGGTGCTTTCCAATAATCACCTTCTTGTTGATTTATATTCTCCCAAAATTTGGATATTTCTGGGATTCCAAAATAAGGATTTTTCCTTGTGTCATTACACTGAAAGAGTCCAATTTCATTATCATATATACAGTCTTTTCCTTTTTTCTGAGCCCAATACCAAGTTGGTTTTTCTGGGACCCACCACGTTGAAGTTTTGTTGCTCGCTCACTTTATACCTTTTACAGGGAGTGTTTCCTACTTCATTAAGAAAGTTTTTCCCAGTTCGCCAGAGGCATTCTTCCCCTATCACTGTTGGAACTTAAAATCCACCCCTCAGGTCGGTTCCCCTCTCTTATATTTGTCCGGTTCCATTTAAGGAGTTCTACCGGGCCTACGCTGCTACCTTTCCATGGCCATTCTTCTGTCATCAAAGCTCCTCCACAGACCCAACAGTTGGTTATGTTAAGTTCTTTACCTATCCTCTCCCCCAATTCCACAAACAGGTTTTTTCCTAACCTTGGGGTTTTTTCCTCTTTTAACTATTGTTTAAGCTTTGCATACAGGTCCTGGCGTGAGGTGAATATAGGGCGAGGTTGCTGTGCTGGCTTTGTATTTTTACTTACCACTTGTTCTTTTACCAAATCTTGGACTGTTCCCCTGGTGGCAGCTGTGAAACAAATCCATTTTTCTCCTTTTGGACAATTACTTCCTAGTCTGTTTCCACTTGTTCCCAAATTTTCTGCAATCCAATATTTTTCCCCTTTATGCATGCAAATACCTAATTTGGACGAGTCATAACAGTGACTGTTGATATGGGTATGAGTAATAAGAAAGAAGCCCCGGTGTCTTTCCATGTAGAGCTTTCGGTAGCATTTGTAACATGGTCTTGCCGGTGTCCCGAAAGGGACCAGGATAAGTGACAAAAGGAGGAATAACAGAGGTCCGGCATGGCTTATACGCCCACCTCCCTTGCCTATGAGGTTGCAACCCATAGCAGGTGTATTGGATCTTCTCGGTGGCGAGTACAGCGGCCAACCCGGTCTTGCCCTCTATTTCCTTGTCACTTCCTTTGTAGCTTTTAGGCAAATTTCTTTTGGCACCTTTTTTAACTGTAGTATCTTATTGTATCTTAGCTATTTCCCATTCTACAGGCACTAGTAATTCCCATCTGCAGAACAAAGTTACTGCTTTTGTTGCTTATGATTTTGTCTGGATAGGGGGTCGATTTTGTGCTTGACACCCTTTACAGCTAGAGTGTCGATGGTGTGAAATGCCAATTTCCCTCCAGATTAATTACTTATATTTGACCTGGCTGGCATGCCCCGTGTTAGAATAATTCAAACAGGGTATACGATGTGGCACTGATGGAAGTTGTGACTCTCCCCCTTCTTAACACAAATCACAGGCTAGAATCAGAACATGTTTGATACAGTCCCAACCCTTCCTGTTTGAAGTGAGAATATTCTTCTCCAAGGTGTCCCAGAATTTGTCCAGGGGCCACTGATATAAATTTGGCTTTTACTTCTCAGTTAGGTGTGATTCTTTGCATATCCCTTGGATTATTTAGATTGTTCTAGTTCATTGCCACCTGGCCTCCATTTAAGAATCAATTTGGTATCACCTGGTTTGGATATTACAGTCTACTCTTCAGGTTCTTTTACAGGTCCTTTGATTCTGCTGGCATGGATCTACCCTCGTTCCTTGGTCCGGATTGCGGCCTCCGTCGTCAGCAGTACGTGAAAAGGACCCTCCCATTGTGGAGTCAAAGATTGTTCTTTCCATGTTTTTATTAGTACCCATTCCCCTGGATGGATATTATGAATTTTGAACTCCAAAGTTGTGGTTTGAGGGGTCATTCCTTTCAGCCTCCAATTTTCAAGTGTTCTGGCAATTGTGGTGACATATTTTTTGACACTTGCTTCTCCCACTTCATAAGTGGCTGTTTCATGTTGAGTGGTAAGGAAGGGTAATCCGAACATCATCTCTCTCATAAGGAGATGCTCCCAGGTCTGACCTGGGCTGTGTTCGGACTCTCAACAGAGCCAAAGGTAAGCATTTTACCCATGACATTTGAGTTTCAGTCATTAATTTTGTTAAAGTTTTTTTCAAAGTCTGGTTCATTCTTTCTACTTGGCCTGAACTTTGTGGGTGCCAGGGGGTATGTAATTCCCATTTTATTCCCAAGGCTTGAGTTATTTGTTGTAAGACTTTGGATGTAAAATGTGTTCCTCTATCTGAGTCTATTTTATTAACCATTCCATATCTGGGAATAATTTGTTCCAGAAGGGTTTGCATACTACGTTAGCTGTAGCTCTAGTAGCAGGAACTGCTTCCACCCAATGAGTTAGATGGTCTACTATTACTAATAGGAACTTCCATCTCTGTACTTGAGGAAGTTCAGTGAAATCTACTTGGATAATTTGGAATGGTTGCAGAACTAACTTGCGGCCTCCTAATGTTGTTTTTCTCATTATTTTCCTATTCACTCTTTGGCAAGTTATACAGTTCCCAGTTATTTGTTTTGCTACCCCAAAAATTCCAATACACCCATAATTTCTCAGAAAATGATCGCACAAAGCTTGAGTACCCCAATGAGTTTTTTGATGCATATCTTCTTATATTATCTTAGGGAGTGGCTTATTAAGTAACTGTCTCCCATCAGGGAGTTTCCATTTTCCAGATTGATCTTGTTCTCCCCTTATCTTAAATAATCCCTTTTCTTCTTCTTTACTAAATTTGGGGATTTCCAATTCTCCCCTTTCTGGGGTCAGGATTAACATAATTCGTTTAGTCTCATTTTCTGCTGCATCTTTGGCTTCTTGGTCTGCTAGATTATTCCCTCTTATTTCTGGGGTCATCCCTTTTTGGTGTCCTTTGATATGCACTACAGCTATTTCTTCAGGCAATTTTAATGCCTCCAACACTTCTGAAATCAGGCCTTCATGTATCAGTTCCTTCCCCTTTGAATTTAGTAAACCCCTTTCTTCCCAGATCTTTCCAACGGTATGTATTACCCCAAAGGCATACTTTGAATCAGTATAGATGGTCCCCTTTTTGTGTGCTAAATGCTCCAGTGCTCTCTTTAGAGCGTATAATTCACAAGATTGCGCCGACCAATTTGAAGGTAGTTTTCCTTATTCGATGATCTGCGTATTTATCCCATCGACTAAGGCATATCCTGACATTCTTTTTCCTTGCAAGCATCTGGATGAACCATCCACATATATTCTCTCCCCTTCTAAGAGGGCTTGTTCTGCTAGTTCTTCCCGAACTTTTGTTTGGTTTTGAATAATTTCCAAGCAATCATGTGCCAGGTCATCTTTTGGTTCTCCGTACAGGAATTGGGCCGGATTGAGGCTTTTGCTTGTTTCTATAGTTAGATCATTACTGTCAATCAGAATTGCTTCATATTTTAGTATCCTGGAGTCTGTTAACCATTTTTCAGCTTTTTGATTTAGCACATTTTGGACCGCATGGGGTGTGGATACAATCAGTTTACTTCCAAAGGTGAGCTTACGGCTCTCCTCCACCAAAATAGCAGTAGCTGCTATGGCTTGAATGCATACTGGCCAGCCACGGCTTACTGGGTCCAATAGTTTAGATAAATAAGCTATTGGTCTTCTCACCCCTCCCCATTCCTGGACTAATACACCATGAGCTGCTCCATTTTCTGCATTCACATATAAATGAAAGGGTTTCTTTAGTGAGGGTAAGCTTAGGGCTGGTACCGAGGCTAGTTTCAACTTCAGTTTTTCTAATTTATTATCATCATCTTTGGTCCATTGTATATTGTCTCCCCCTGTTAATTTTTCATATAAAAATTTTACGCTTGTGTATATCCTTCAATCCATAGTCTGCAATATCCCAGTAGCCCCAGCAGTCTCCTAACCTCCTTTTTTGAAGAGGGAGGAGGGAGGGATAAAATCCCTGTAATTCTTTCAGGACTTAGTTTTCGGCTACCTTTGCTTATCAGGTGGCCGAGATATTTTACTTCTGATTCCACAAACTGTAATTTCCTTTTTTATGCCCTTAGTCCCTTTTCCCCAAGAAAATTTAGAGGCTTTATAGTAGCTGCTTTAACTTTAATTTCATCTTCTCTTGATATTAGAAGATCATCTACATATTGGATAATTTGTATTCCTGGGGGAGTGGGGAAGGTTTGTAATATTTCTCCCAAGGCTTGCCCAAATAAATTTGGGGCCTCACAATACCCCTGTGGCAGTTTAGTCCACCTCAACTGGTTCTTTTTCCCTGTGTTTGGATCTTCCCATTCAAAGGCAAAAATATTCTGGCTTTCCTCTGCCAGTGGGCAGGCCCAAAAGGCATCTTTAAGATCCACCACACTAAACCACTGATGTCGAGGTGGAATTTTGCTTAAAAGAGTGTAGGAATTAGGAACCATAGGGTAGCAGGCCCGTGTTCTTTTGTTTACTTCTCTTAAATCTTGCACTAATCTATAATTTCTATCAGATTTCTTTACTGGGAGAATAGGGGTATTATGAGGGGATTTACAAGGTTCCAGTGTCCCATCCTTTATTAATTCTTCTATTACTGGTTTTAAGCCTTTTCTCCCTTCTAAAGATATAGGGTACTGACGTACACGAATGGGACATTCTTCTTTTTCAATTGTGACCCTTATGGGGTCAATGTCTAGTCCACCCCTATTCCCTTCCCCAGCCCAAACCTCTCTGTTAATTTTTCTTTCATCTTCTTGGCTAAGTTTTAACACTTTGGCCGTCATTCTCCCTTCTTCTGGTATGACTCCAATCCCCAGTTGGATTTGTAAATCCCTTCCTAATAAATTGCTGCCAGCCCCAGGAACTAACAAAACATCCCCTATCCCTATTTTTGTTTCCCCTTCAATGACCACATCTTTAATGACAGGGACCTTAAATCCTTCCCTCTTTGCTCCCGTTACTTCTACCATATCATTACTTACATCACACTCTTTTGGAATATTCATCACACAAGTCCTTTCTGCCCCAGTGTCAACTATAAATTCTAATACTTCCTCTTGGGGGCCTACTTTTAAAGTTATCAAAGGCTCCAGATGGTATTTATCCCCCCAAAAATAGAGCCCATGACTTCTCTATTTTCCTTCTGTGTGTGTCTCTTGAAATATTTTCAGATCCCTCCTCAGGTGGGGGCATTCTCTTTTATAATGCCCCTCTTCCTTGCAGTAGAAACAGGCATCCCTGGGTTGTTCTTGGAAACTTGACTCTGCTGAGGTTTTATTTTTCTCCTTTCCACCATTTCTGAATCTTGAACGTTTAGGAGTGTTACCTGAGGGCTTTCGATTTAGATTTTTTTGGAAGGTACTCTCTCACATAGTGGCTATCGTGACCTTTGCTTCCACTTTGGCTTTTTCTTCATCCCTCCGGACATACATCTTTTGAGCTTCCCTTACTAGGTCTTGTAATGGTTTCTCATACCAGTCTTCTATTTTTTCCAATTTTTTCCTAATATCTGGCCAGGCATGAGTGACAAAGTTAACTCTTAGCAGGGCTTGCCCTGCTAGGGACTCCGGGTCTATCCCAGAGTATTGTTTCATATTCTTTTGGAGCCTCTCCAGCCACTCAGTCGGGGTTTCTTCCTTCCCTTGCTGCCCCTCAAAGGCCTTTCTGACATTTTGTCCTCAGGGTGCCCCCTCTTTTATTCCCTTGATTATCAAATTACGATAATCATTCATATGTCCCCTCCCAGCTTCATCATTTTGGTTCCAGTTAGGAGGTGTAATGGGCATTTTCTGATCCCCGGGTGGACCTTCTTGGTTTTCTCTTTCCCAAATTTTTATACCAGCAATTCTAATCATTTTTCTTTCTTCTTGGGAGAATATTATTTTCATTATTGATTGCATTTCTTCCCAAGTGAAAATGTTGGGACCTAGGAACTGGTCCAACTGTTCAGCTGTACCTATGGGGTCTTCTAATAATCCTTTAGTTTCTTTTTTGAAATTCCTAACCTCTGTAGAGGTTAGAGGAGCATTCACAAAGCCGGTTCCCCCTCCTCCCATAGGTACTTCTCTTAATGGAAATAAATGAATTTCTCGGCTTCCCTCTGTTTGTTCAGCAATGGAGGGATTGTTGGGCTGCCTCTGAGTCTTAATGGCACCTCTTGTATTCTGGTATGGTGCTCCTTCGTTAAGAAGAGGGTTTATTTGGGAAGAAAGCACCAAACTCCCCTGGGGAGGAGGGGCAGATTCAGAGTCTGGCGCTGAAGCCGAATATTCTGTGGTGCAGAGGGTGGGGGTGGGGTGTGGCAGTGAAGCCAAATATTCTGGAGCACAGGAGGCGGGGGCTGGCTCTGAAGCCGGGTTTCTCAAGGCAGGAGAGGTGGGGGCTGAAGCCGGGACGTGTGACGTTCCTCTTGATTCAATTGAGGCTGCTGGGATTCCCGAGATTCCCGGGAAGGGTGGGATCCCCAGCATGGGCAGGGGCAGGGCTCCCCCCCCCGCTCCATTGGGGCGGGAGAGCTGCCGGGGGAGAGGCCCCCGGAGCCGGGGGGAGGAGGGCAGCTCCTGATCCTGGCGGCGGGGGAAGCCCCGGAGCCGGGGGGAGGAGGGCAGCTCCTGATCCTGGCGGCGGGGGAAGCCCCGGAGCCGGGGGGAGGAGGGCAGCTTCTGATCCTGGCGGCGGGGGAAGCCCTGGAGCCGGGGGGAGGAGGGCAGCTCCTGATCCTGGCGGCGGGGGAAGCCCTGGAGCCGGGGGGAGGAGGGCAGCTTCTGGTGCTGGAGGCGGGGGCAATACTTCTAAAGGGTCCCAGCCTTTTTTCTCCTCTGTTTGCTTTTCCTCTGGGGTTTCTGATATTTTAAAGACTTTGGTTCCCAGAGGTTTTGTAGTTCCTGTCCAGCAAGAAGCATATTCTCCCTCCTCAGGGTGAGATGGCTCTTTTGAATTTACAAATACATTTAGAGCCTGGCAAATCCATGCCTCATCCATGCCCATATTTTGGCCAGTACACATGATCAGATCTGATTTCCTTTTTTACCCACTCTTTCATGCAGAATTGAATAATTTTTACTTTATCTTTTCCTTTTGTAGAAGGATCAGTTTCCCAGTTCGCGAGTTTGACCCCAAGGGGACTGTCTTGGGGTATATCCTCTGGCACCCTTTTATAATTTGAACTTAATTTACTAGGTTGTTGTCCCATTTTTCCAGGAGTCCTCTATTCCAACTTACTCAAAATACCAATTTATCCCCCCCTTTGAAATACTAATTCATTCCTTTAAAACACCAATCTTCACTGCTGTAAAATACTACCCACCCTTTCCCAGTACAAAAAACAAAAAAAAATTTATTATAGCCCACCTTCCCCAAAAACAAAGTTAACTTCTAATTACACAGTTTTTCATTCACACAATCACTCTTTTTTAATATTTGTTCATTCACTCATTCCTACTCACAACAGAATAATAAGGTACCTTTTTAAAGTCACTTGTTAGTATCCACCCATGGGTATGATATAATCCTCAGGATTCTGGGTGCTCTTGGATTTCCCTCAACCCAGCACTGCTAGCATCCAACCCCAACTTCTCTTGGGGTACTTTTAGACCCTGGGTGCTCTTGGAGTTTTCCTCAACCCAGCATATGGGGGGGGTAGCTCCCACGTTGCAACCCCTTCCTTGGGACCCCGTCCCAGTCACCCCTGGGAGATTCTTTCACTCCTCTTATCTCTCGCTTCGTCTCCTCGCTGGCTGCTGTTCTCGCGAACAAGACGGAACCGCAGCACTCAGAGACTGCCACACTCGCTTCGCAGATCTGGGGCAACCAGTCCGCGGCTCATTCACACACACTCATCTCCCGTAACCACCCCCTTTTTCTTTGGACAATACTTACCAGTCCTGTTTCTTTTCCAGTGTCTGTGGGATTTTTGTCAAGAGCGCTCTCTTTCATTTGCTTTATTTTTGTGTCTTTCTCGTCCTCCGGGTGTTGCCCTGCTGCCACCAAATCGCGCCAGAGGATGCTAAGCAAGGGTCCTGCCAACTTGGGCGGGAGGCGCCTCACCCTTGCTTCTTGAATCCTCCCACGCTTTTCAGAGGCGAGGTGTAGATCCGGGACGAGCCCCCAGTTGTGAAAAACGAGGTTCACTCTCCTGTGAGAATTTAAAGGGTTTAATATAAAGACAATAAGAGACACATAAAATAAAGCAATAAAGCAAAGGGGTAACGGCCGGGTGCCTTGGTGCTCTGCCAAGAGCACACCTGATGCTCGAGGTGAGTCCTTTTTATACCATTTTTACTGTCTGTTCTCTATTCATATTCAAACTTTTCCAGGCACTGTTCTGCATGGCCACTCCTTGGTTCCGCCTTTTTAGAGCATGCGTAGTCTTCTGCCTTGCGGTTTTATTTCTTTTGATTCTTGGGGTTGGGCCTGCTAGGTAAGAGTCGATGGTAGGGTGGATCTCTTAATTCTCCAGACAGTCAGGGCTGATTGCAGCTTTGGGCCTCTTTGCCCCCCGGGCAGAGTGGTGATAAGGGCTCTCAGACTCTCCTAGCTGCCTGTTCTCCGGGCGGAGTAGCCTTTAGGCCCTTGTTCTGGTTTGGCCAAATTTAGAAGTATATCCTCTGAGAGAAGGCACAACCACCCCTCCCCCACCAGGTTCGGGGAAAAAAAAATTTTTTCCTGAAAGGAAAGTGAAGAAGATAAAACTATTTATTTAACAAACACACGGGAAAGGAGAATAACGTTAAATGGTAAAATCTTTTGCTGTAGAGGAAAAACCTGGGAAAGCATTAGAGTCTTCCCTTTGGTCTCCTCGGGGCTGGGGCTTGGCCCGGGGCCAGGCCCTCTGTGCCCGGTGGAAAGTCCTCCCAATGAGCTCTGATGTTACAGTAATCAAGCAGTCCAGTAGAAAAGGGAGAAAATCCGAAATTCCAGAGAAGGAAAAGTTCAACTCTCAGTCTCTCTCCGGAGAACAGGAAACCGGAAAAACTGGCCAAAAACTGACTGGAAAGCAGCAAGCCAGGTGCTTCCTCGCTCCCCTGCCGCAGCTGGGGAAAAAAAACCCTGCTATCTTTTTGTGACCTTGAACAAGCTACAAACTGCTTTGAGAAAGTTTTGCTCCGTTTTTTTCCTTCCCCCTCTCAGGCTCAGTTTAGAGGCATAGAAAGGCATAAAAATTAATTTCTGGGCATAGGCAGCGATATGGGATACACATCGTAAGGTCACCCCAAGACAGCCCTTTTGTTCCCTGGACAAAGTGTTGATTAGCAGCTCCTTGGGCCTCATCCTCTGCTCGCTTGGAGGTTATCTTACTTGCTCACACTTGCTAACATTCTTGCTAAAAAGAGAGAGAACTATATCCACACAGCAAAAAGCATTTCTAACATTATATAATATCTACCTTAATACTTTGCGAGAAGCCAATATTATAATATATGTTTATAACAGTTTTGACACTTTTTAGGGACTAAAGAGGGGAACAAACTTGTGGAACTTTATTAACAAGGGATTTTTAACGAGGAATTAATCAACTAATCAGGGGAATACTTTGGAACTTAATAACTCTTAACTGGCTTGATGGGTAATTTGAATAAGCAATAATTAAACAATTAACAACTAAAAGTTGAAAACACTTAATATGCAATGGCCAACACTCCATTTCATAGATGACACTTAGAATCCTTAGGATGCTTATGCTGCATAGAACCAATAATGGTTTATTATAGTTACGTAATAGCCAAGAAGTTTATTGTAGTAGTTAAGTGACAAATGGATAAGTGATGTGAATGATAAATATACAAAAGTTTAGAAATGACACTGGCTTCATAGAATAAACAGGCTTTTGCCTGGAACTGTTCTGGGCTCTGTATGTGTCGTACCCGTCTCAACAGCGACAGTATAGGAATTGCTGGAATTTCCTTGACTGTTATTCCCTTGTCTATCACCTTGGATCCTAGTTCTTGCCTTGGAGGCTATTTCCTTGGCTATTTCCTTACTGCTATTTCTTGGACTCTCCTTGAATGTTACTTCCTTCATGATTCTTTCCTTGGATGTTGTAAGTGCTGGTTTTGTGCAGCCAGAGTGTCCTGTGAGTGGGGAGAAATATCTGCATGGGTTCAGGGCTGTGCACATGGGGGGTTTTTTTGTGTGTGTGTGTGTGTGTGCTTGTGTGTCTGGTGCCAGAAGCAGGGCTCCTGTTTGAACTGGCAAGGATTAAACCCCTGGGATGGAGCTGGTGGATTAAACCCCACTGAGAATGAAAACCCCGCTGAATGAAAATTCTCCTTGTTCATCCTGTGGTTGCTGATGTATTTGTAAAAGTAGTTTCTCGTCTCTCACTGAGCTGTTCAGCCTGAAGAAAAGGAGGCTCAGGGGGGACCTTGTGGCTCTCCATCACTCCCTGACAGGAGGAGGCAGCCGGGAAGGGTCAGGCTCTACTCCCAGGGAACAAGGGACAGGAGGAGAAGAAATGACCTCGAGTTGTGCCAGGGAGGTTTAGGTTGGGCATTAGGAAGAATTTCTTCACAGAGGGGAGTATTAAAAGTTGGAACAGACTGCCCAGGTGGTGGAGCCACTGTCTGAGGGGGTGCTTGAGACAAAGCTGGACGTGGCACTCAGTGCTCTGGGCTGGGTGACAAAGTGGGGATTGGTCACAGGTTGGACTCGGTGATCTGGGAGGGCTTTTCTGACCTCAGTGACTCTGTGATTCTGTTACCATGACTGGAGCCTGCCCTGCCCCGACTGCTCAGTCCTCTGCCAGGGCCACACCACCCTCACAGGGAGGGATTCCTTCCCAATGTCCCCTCTAATCCTGCTCTTTGTCAGTGGGAAGCCATTGCTGTCACGTCGCGCGCTAGCCCAAAGAAAGCCCGGAGGTCTGGCCACGGACCGACTGCCCTACGGCAGGCGCACGCGCACACAAAGAGCAGGCAGACGGGGGTGCGCTCCTCACCCGAGGGAGCTTCCCCTTGAGCCGATGTGAGCGCACGCAGGCAGAGGAGAAGAAGTCTAGAGAGAGGGGACTCTGCGTGTAAGTGCCACGCAGCAGGCTTATCGAAGTGAAGATATGCGGATAGCGTGCTGAGCATCTGAGGGTGTCCAGGGATTTTATAGGGGGGATAGGAAAGGCAGGGATAAGGGGTACAGCCAGTGGGATAAGGGATAGGAGGCGGGGTTGAGGCTGAGGAAACCAATGGGATTAACACATGGGAGGGACTTAGAGGAGGAGCCAATGGGGTGTCGAGTACCACAGCAGCTTCTAGAACTTATACATATTAAATTAAGGGAAATGAATATATGACACTTAACCGTGCCATAAATCAAATCCCTCCTGATGGGAGAGAATTTTCTAGAAGTCCTTGCAAGGAGTTCCAAAGAATAAACTGAGACTTTTCCTGGAGTTTCAATGCTGCCAGATAGTTGTTTATTAAGTCTTATCAGAGGAACAGAGCCACTAGCCTGACCCAGGTACAGTATAGAGCACAGAAGGCAAGAGAGAAGTCTAATTACCAAGATTTACACGGCCTTTTAAAGATAATTTAACCAATAGTTACTAAAAACTAATATTATTTTCACTTTCCTACTGATGAGCGGAAAAGACTCCACTACTAAATAAGTAGTAAAGTAGGTATGTTTATTCCAGCGCTGGGACACATGGGGGATAGCTCCTCCAAAACCATGCGTGCCAACCGCTGCATTCAGCTCGGTATTTATCGGGTTACAAGTTCCAGATTCATTAAGCTTCCCAATACGCCTATACATATTCATCACCTAGCCCCGCCCAGCCTCGCTTCCTATTATAATGAACCCAAAAGTCATTTACATCTACATTGCGCGTGCGCAGTGTTGTCTGTTGGCTTTGGTAGGGGTCTCCGAGGGTCTTCCTCCTATGAAGTCAGGAGTCTTCCTCATCCTGAACTTTTCACCTTTCCTCCCTGCGCATGCCCTTTATACCCCTGGCCCGAGTTTAAGCTTCCAGACTGGTTTGAGCTAGTTTTGGGTTGAGCACAGGATGTCTGTCCGAGACACCCCCTGCCCTAATCAATAGTCCCTTATCTTTTCTTCCTGCTCTGGTATGATGACTAAGCTAGATGCATTGTTCCTAACAAACTAATTCTTCTGCTTCCCATCCCCCTGATTCAACTGGGCTAAGAAGAGCATCCAGCTGGCCATACCTCACACTGGTGTTATTTCTGCCAGCCCAGCGCCAGTGCCCCGCTCCAGCACTCCCTGTAGTGTTTTCCCATGCCAAAGAGGCCTTCCTGGATATCTCTTTGGATATCAAAAGAAGAGGCTTTGCAGTAGCGCTTCTAAAACATCCCCAGGCCCCTGCAGCTTTCCAGGATCAACACTTTTGTGTTACAAATGTCTCCTGCGAGCACAAGAGCTCCGGGTGGTGGGTGGGAAGGGGGATGGCCAGTGTCCTCCTGCAGAGGCCATGGCACTGGTGTCCCCACGGTGCTGGCCTGGAGCTGCACAAGCAGCATTGTCCCCTCTACACCCCTGAGCTTTCCTCCTCCTTCCCTTTGCTCTCCCTCGCACCCGCCCGGCTCCCAGGCTGATGGTTGCACTGTTGTGCCTCCTGCTGCAGGGCTGCTGTCATCGAGCAGAATCATCTTCTCAGGGAGGCTTAATGCAAAATCGTGAAATGCACCTTTGTTTCATCTAGCTCAGAACAGCCTTAAAACAGCGTCCAGGTGGGTGGGACAGGAAACATAGACATCAGGAGGAATTTCTTCATGGAAAGAGCGGTGAGGCCTTGGAAGGGGCTGCCCAAGGAGGTGGTGGGCTCCCCATGCCTGGAGCTGTCCGAGGAACGGCTGGACGGGGCACTGAGTGCTCTGGTCTGGCTGCCAAGGCGGGGATCGGCCCCAGGATGGACTCGCTGAACCCGGAGCTCTTTTCCTTTCCGGTGCCTCTGAGACTCCGCGACTCTGTGCCCACGACTGGAGCCCGCCCTGCCCCAAGCGCTGCCGGAGCCGCCCCGGCCCGAGCTGTTCGCCCGCGCCTTTCTCCTCAGGGCGGGGGGGCCGCTGCCGGGGCCGCCGCGCTCAGCCGGAGCTGCCTCTGCGCCGGAGCGGCCGCGCTGCCCGCCCGGGGCCGGGCCGCCTCTCTGCGCGCTGCTTGCGGGGCTCTGCCGGGCTTCCCAAAGCCGCCCGCGGCTCCTTTTGCACGGGGGTCGCTGCCGGGGCCGCCGCGCTCAGGCGGAGCTGCCGCCCCTCAGGCTCCCGGCGCTTCCCGCCACTGGCGCTGCGGCTCCCTCCGGCTCTCCCGGCGGACGTTCCGGGCTTTTCCCGGCTTTCGGGAAGCTCCCCTCGCTCTCCCAGCGCCATGGCGGGCTTTGGCCCCGGCTGGATGCCGAGTGCCCACCAAAGGCGCTCTCACTGCCCTGCGCAAGTGGACAGGGCAGATAAAGACAGCGAAAGGCTCACGAGTTGACAGAAAGCGAGGAAGAGGTCCCTCCCCGATCACCGTCAGCGACACAACAGACGGAACTTGGAGATATTCATTACATTTATTACCAACAAAAGCAGAGCAGGATAATGAGAACCAAAATAAATCTCAACAACACAACACCTGCAGCCACCCACCTGCTACCAAAACCTGCCCACACAAGCCCAAACCAAATGGGAATGGCTTCACAGTGACGGAGAGCTGGCTTAGATCGGCTGTTGGGGGGAAATTCTTCCCTGTGAGGGCGGGGAGGCCCTGGCACAGGATGCCCAGAGAAGCTGTGGCTGCCCCATCCCTGGCACTGTCCCAGGCCAGCTTGGACGGGGCTTGGAGCAACCTGGGATAGTGGAAGGTGTCCCTGCCCATGGCAGGGGGTGGCACTGGCTCATCCTTAAGGCCCCTGCCAAGCCAATCCATTCCATGATTCTACAGACTTATGGCTCTGTGACAGAGTCATTAGGTGACAGCATCACCTGAACTCTGGTTTGCTGAGAGCTCTGATGCCAAGCACCGCCACAGTGACACGAGCACTGCTACAGTGACATGGGCAGCACCACTGTGACACAAGAACCGCCACACCAACACCTCAGGTTTGTGTCCCAGGCGACTGCAGCCAGTCCTGCCTCGCCATGGACCTGGTGATGCGTCTCGTGCGCGCTCTGCTGCTGCTGGCCCTGCTGCTGGCAGTGGCCCCCTCCCCAGGAGTGTCCAAGGAGTTCTGCCCACAGCCCTGCCGCTGCGCAGGGCGTGGGCTGCTGGACTGCCGCCACGCCGGCCTGGCCACCGTGCCCCCGGCCAGCCGCCGCCGGGCCCTCGCCGTGCTGTGAGTAGGGGCCGCCCCACAGACCCCTGCAGCTCCCCCTCCTCAGCTCCCTATTGCTGCAAAGCCCACGGGGGACACCCGGGGGACTCCCTGGCAGGAGACAGGGTGGGCTGGGGGCCCGCGCTCAGCACGAGGGTGACGCCAGGCTGGGTGCCCTGGGCCTTCTCCAGGCAAAGCCCGCTTCCAGCTCAGCAGCCGAATGGGCAGGGAAATGGGTTTTCCCGAGGGGGAGCGGTGTCTTTCCTTTCTTTGCAGAGATTTCACTGGCAACTCCATTGCTGAGATTGGAAAACGAGCCTGGAAGAACTACCCGTGGGCTGAGACCTTGTAAGTGCCCTGCAGCATGTCAAATGTCAGGACTTTGGGTATTTTCCATGCTTTGCTCAGGGGTTGGAGCAGCAGCCCCCACACCACGCGTTTCCACTGGAATTCAAAGCTGGGCTGCTCTGCAAGGAGGGGTGTGAATGGCCAGGGCTTCCCAGGATGGCAGGAAATGCCGTGAGCCACGTCCCTTGCAGCCCAGGGCACCGACCCGGTGTCTGTTTGCCCGGGAACCAGGCTGTGGTCAGCTTCAGCCGGCCAGGAGCAAGCGCCTGCTCTGGCCAGGAGTGGGGACGATGCCTGCAGGGACCCAAAGAGATGCTGCAGTCAAGCTGCTGCAGGAGATTTTCCCATGACAATCCCATTTGCTGCTGGCCAGCAGCCGCTGTCACAATGTCCCCGTGTCCCCTTGCAGAGTGCTCAGGGACAATGAGCTGCGGGCAGTGAAGAGCCATTCTCTGGAGGGGCTGTTCCTGCTGAAGCACCTGTAAGCACCGTGCCCTGCCCAGGACAGGGGGCTCCTGCCTGCCCCTCCCTGGGGCCCTGCTGCTCAGCCCAGCCCCGGGCAAGTGGCCTTGGTCCCTCCGGGGATGCAGGCTGCAGAGGCAAGTAAAAGCAACAGGGCAAATGGAAGTGACATTTGGTGTTCTGACTGGAACAGGGATTTGTCTGGCAATGAGATCGTGTCCATTGAGGAACGTGCTTTCGAGCCACTGCCTTTCCTGAAGCTTCTGTGAGTGATAAAGTTTCCTCCTGGGGTTTTTAGTGAAGTCTTTGCATTGGGCACCCTTCCTGTGTCGGAAAATGCTCCTGTTCTTTTCCCAGCAGTCCCTAAATCTGCCCTGCTCAGGGCCCAGCTGAGCTGCAGAGGTCAATGCCGATGGCTGGACGGCCACGCCGGGGGGACAGACCCCAGCAGGGTCGTCCACACGCAGCCATCAGAGCAGCCAGTTCTTGCAGGCTCGGCTGCATGCTGGCACAGAAATAGAGTCAGCCCTTGGGCCCTTCCCTTCCCCTCCTGGGCAGGCTACAAACACTGAGAAAGCAGCAGCTTCCCCCCTCTTCCACCTTGCATTTGCACCTTTCCTGCAAAGGGATCCCGCTTCAGCCCCTCTTCCTGTGGGACAGGCCCGATTCCGTTGTGTGACCTCCTCTTTCCCCAGAAACCTCTCCGGGAATGGCCTCACGCAGATCCGCAGCGGCACTTTCCAGGCCTGGCACAGGATGCAGTTTCTCCAGGAGCTGTAAGTGGGACCAGGGCTCAAGGCAGGGCAGAGCGAGTCTCTGCAGGGTCTCTGCAGGGTCAGCGGGCAGGAGCAGATTTGCCCTCTGCAAAGTCCTGATTCTGACCGGGGGTGTCAGCCAGGGAGCGCCCGGAGTGTGCAGCTGGAAGGGCCCTTTCCCCTGCCCTGCTCATCTCCTGCAAGGCTTCCTTGAAAGCGGCCGGGCCATCCCCACGTGCCCGGCACACCCAGCTCCCGTCCTTGCCATCAGCCCTCACAGAGCTCTGTTGTTTCTCAGCATCCTCAGCCATAACCCGCTGGCTGTCATTGCTGACGCTGCGTTCTTCAAGCTGCCCGCAGTGAGCTCTCTGTAAGTATGGGCTCCTTTGGAGCAGACCAACAGAGAGCTGTGTCTCTCTCGAGTGCCCTGTGCTCAGGAAAGCAGAGATGCAGGAGCAAATCTCCCTCTTGCCCAGCCTGAGTCTGCTGGAGACACAAATACCCCTGGCCCCGGCAGAGCAAGGCAAAGGCCAAGCAGGGCTGGTGTGTCCCCAGCTGCAAAGCAACCCAGGAACTGGGACACAAACCTTCAGAGACGAGAGCCCATCCAGCTCTGGGGCCCTGCAGGGGCCGCAGGGCTCTGGGAGTAAACTGCACTCCCGCTGGAGCACTCGTGCCAGCAGCTCGAGGCTCCTGCCTCCTTCAGGGACTGGAGCTGCCCTCAGGGGAGAGCAGCAGGAGGGTCGGGAGAGGGGCAGTCCTTTCCGGTGGCATCTGTCTGCCACGAGAGCTGCAGGATTGCCCTCCTGATTGCGACGCCCTGGTTCAGAGCAGGCCAAGGCACAGAGAAGCTGGGCTCTGGAACGGCTTCCCTTGCATTAGGCAGAAGTGCATCCCTCTGCCAACAGCACCACCATCATCAGGGCCCCGGGCTTGCTCTCAGAGCAGAGTTCTGGCCATGTCACCGCAGAATTTAATGAGCCCTTTCAAATGCTTGCAGAGACCTGAGTGCCACGCAAGTGACTCCGCAGACGCTGCTGCTGTTCCTGCAGAGCACAGTGAGCTTGGAAAGCCTGTGAGTGTGTGGGACTGAGCCCCAGCCGCCAGCACGCCCTGAGTGCTGGGACAAGGGCTCTGCTTGCAAAACAAATCCGTGGGCCACAAAACCAGAACAAGCCCAGTAAGCTCAAGGGTTGCTGTTTCCTTCTGGGAACCTGCCAAACTCACCAGCTCAGAGGCACAATTTCATCTTCTGGGTGACTTGCTGCAGGTTTTTCAAAGGGGACTTTCAACTCCAGGCGAGTGCACTTGTGTGTCAAGTGGTATTTAGGGAGCAGTTGCATTTTCCAGGGTGAAACCCCCTTTTGATGTTTAGGACTGGGAGTGAGGGGACTTTGCCAGAGCTGTGGCACACCGTGAAGCACAGCCCCCACGCGTGGTATCCGTCTGTCCCCTGAGCTGGGCTCGCAGACATGGATTGGGTGGCCGGCTGTTCCTGCAATAATCCCCTCTTGTCTTTAGCCAAGTGCCCAAGGATGTGGCCTGCTGCCTGTGCCAGGAGCGTCCCCTCGCCGAGAGCCCGTGCAGGACCATCCAGTTCCTCTGCGAGAAGCTGTGCAGCACCAGCGCCCCGCAGTGCGGTTGGTGTCCGGAGGGGCTTGGGGGGAGCTCACATCTGCCACTTCTCTTGAGCCTGGGGAGGTGCTGCAGCACTGCCCCGTGCTGGGGCTCCTGGCCTCCCCTTGGAGTCCAGGACTTGCACAAAACACCTTGGGTTGAAAAGTTCCTGGGCATTACTCATATCTTGTGTGTCAAATACTGTCTGGAGAAGGAACAGCTCACTGGGCCACCCCACTGCCACGTGCAGGAGAGAGGGCAGGGACCCCGATGTGCTCTGCAGGGTGAACACCGAGCACCGTTATTCCCTCCTTGGCCTGTGCAGGGGGAGCAAAGCACTGTCCTGCTCTAGCTGGGCACAGGGGAGGGAACCTCCTCTCCACAGCAGGGCCAGGCTGGACTTCTGCAAACAGACACAGCCAGGTTTCCAGGCTCCCCAGGAAGCTCCTTTCTCTCACTGCCTCAGCCCCACGTTTCCCACGGCACAGTCCCAGAGCTCCGGTGCCCTTCAGGAAGTTTTTCATGGTGTAACAGCTTGAGCGGCTGCTGTTGGGAACGGCCCTGGAGCAAAGCAATCCCTGGGCTTCTCTCCCATGCCAGTCTGTGCCCCCGCTGCAGCGCTGATCTTTCCTCTGGGCTCTCTGGCTCTTCACTGGCTCCTGCAGAGCAACCCAAGCCTAGCTCCTCTGGAGCTGTGGGAAACTCTCTGACACCAAACCCATTCCCCCAGCATGTTTCCCTCCCACCCAAACAGAGCCCCGGGAGACACCAGCAAAGAACCAGCTCTCTGCTCTGCCCTGAGGGGATAATGGCATGGCTGGAAGGGAATCCTGTCCACGACACATCCCCCACTCTGCTCCCTGGCCTTGAGACGAGCTCCTGCTGCTCGGGGTAACCTCTGAGCCGGGCTTTGTGCCGAGCTCTGATCTGCTCTCTTGGTGTTCTCCAGCTCACACAGCTCGTCTGCTTCAGACACGGGGAGAAATAATGGACACGCAACTGCCCAGAGAGCTGAACACCAGCCCAGTGTTGAGCCTCAAGCCCAAGGAGCCTTCCCTGGGAGATCATGGAACCGTAACATTTGCGGTTGCCCTGACCCTGAGCACTGAGGGTGATGTCAGCAGCCTGGCCAATTCCAGAACAAATTCACATCCCCCTCAGCACCTCTCAGGGCATGAAGGCAAAACAAGCGTTGATGGCCTGAGAGCCAAGCTCGAAAAGAAGGTGGACAAGGCTGAAAGCATCAAGACTGTTAAAAGCATTGTCCCACACCAGCCCCAGCCTGCCAGGATGAAGGATGTGGAGGAAAAGACACCCTCAAGCTGGCATCACAAGCAGCAGGACTCCCGTTTGAACTGGCAAGCATTAAACCCCTGGGATGGAGCTGGTGGGTTAAACCCCGGTGACGATGCCTCTATCGCTGGACACCACAGAGATGAGCAGCAAGATCCAGCTCCAAGGCAGAACTTCCTTTGGACTCACAATCAGCAGCAGGACAGCCAGTATTCGGTTGGACATAATCAGCTTTTCTACCAGGTCATGGGCCCTATGAAAGCGGTGGGAGAGCCCAAAGTCGACCAGCGTCTAAACAGGAACCTGGATTTTCTCTCTGACCCGTTGGTTCAGAGCCGCCCCGCTGCGAGCAGCAGGGCAGAGGCCACGGCTGAAGAGGGGCAGTCCTCTCTGGGCGGGCACCTCCTGATCATCCCTGACACCACAGAGACACACTGGAAGCAACAGGAAGAAGGCTCCAGGTTCCTCAATAAACCTGGGAGCCCCCAAGGCCCAGACCTTGCGCTGGTTCCAGGAGAGCGCTTGGAAACCACGGTCGATCGTTTCCTGCAATTGCTGGTGCCGGACAAAGGCTTGCGGACGTTCATGGCCCATGTGGAGCGAGCCCTGAGGACGGACTGCAGCCTGCCCCAGCTCCAGCTGGCCTGTGCCAAGATGGTCTCAAAGACTGGGCTGCTTCTAAAGGTGCTCAGTGAGAGGCAAGAGAACCAGGGAGCCTCTGAACACATGGGCCAGTGTCCCCTGCAAGACCTGTCCAGACGCATGGCCCTGGGGGAGGGCAAGGAAGCCACAGGGAAGGTAGGAGAGCTGCTGGGCACTGCTGTGTGTGTCCTTCTGGCAAGAGAGAATGGAAGGAGCAATCGTCTTGCTCCCCAACATCTACTTTCCTTTTCTCTGAACAGAAGGCAGAGCAGACAGGGGAAATGATCATGTTTGTGGTTTTGCTGTCTGTCTTCGTTAACATTGCTGTGATGCTGAAGACTGTCTTCCACGTAAGCCAATATCTTGTTTGACTCCAGCTGTCTGTCTTGTAGCTGCAGTGCCCAGGTGACGAGCCCCAGGTGCTGCTGCGGATGCCCCTGCACGTGCTGGGTACCACAGGAGATGCTTTTCCAAGCCTGCAGCTTGTGGCAGCATCCACAGCACCCAGCTCAGCGGGGTTCAGCCTGCCCAGGGGAAGCTTGGCCTGCCTTCTGTCCCAGCTCTCTCCAAAGCTTTGCTTTGCTCTCCTGCCTTCAGCCACGCAGCAATGAGAGCTTTTGCCCTCTCCTCTTTGGCAGAATATTACAGGAAAACTGATGCTAACAAGTCTCCCATTCTCCATCCCCAGATGCGCTTCCTGTCTCATGAAGCTGATTCCCAACCCCGCCACACCAGGACTCTCTGCCTGAGAAGGTAACTGCTCCCTGCCCGTGCCACTGCTGTGCCACCAAGAGTCTTTCCTGTGAAGAGCAATTCCTCCCCGAGCACCGCAGCCGCGCGGGTGCTGCTTCCGAGGACTCCCCCGGCTGTGTTTCAAGCCCGTCGCGTTTGGGGGGAGCCCCGGGAAAGGGGCTCTCGAGCGAGAGCGCTGGGCACGCCTGGGAGCTGCCAGCCCTTCCCACGCCACTGCTGGGATGGATGTCTTGGGCTCCAGTGCGGTCCCAACTTTCTGTGAGCGCGAGCAAACGCCTCTCTGTTCCCACAACAGTCTCCTCTGCTGATGGCTCTGCCCTGTTTTTCCCCGCTCCGTCCCCACAGCGGCTGGTGAAGAACTCACTCCCATCCTCTCCAGTTGCCCTTTGCATGCAGGCCTCATTCCCAGCTCCTCCAGCCACTGCCATCCCTGCTGGGGCTCCCCCTCTTCCTTAGGCTCTGCTGACACACCCCCCGAGCAGGGAGAGGTGCTGGCACCTGCTGCAGCCCTCCCTGGCCAGACCTCACTGCTGATGGCCCGGGAGCAGGGACTTCTGGGGATGTGGTGCCAAAAAGCCTTTTTTCTCCCCATTTGCCTTGCACACACTCCATTGGTTTGCAGCACTGGGAACGCCACTTCCCAACTCCTCCAGCGGCTGCTTCCCAGACAGGGCAGAGCACAGGCAGCCCTGCTGCCCTCAGCCTCCATCACCAGCTGCCTTCTCTTTTTATCCCTATTCTCCCTTTCTGGTTTTTTCAGGTGCGGTGTAAAACTGCCATGGAAAGGGAAGAAGGAGTGCAAGGAGGCACAGGATGTAGAGCAGAAAAGGGCACGGAGCTCCTCCCAGTGTCACCCATCTGCCCAGACTGCCTGCTCATCCTCACCTTTCAGAGTCCTTCCCTTCCACAGCACGTACAAGTGCTTTTCACTGTTCAGAAAACCTGAATTGGCATTGGTTCAATTCATCCCGGATTCCGCTGAAGCTGACAGAAAAGCAATCCAGGAAGAGACATAATGTGAAGAACCTGCATGACTGGAAGAGGTTCAAGAGGTTGAAGAAGTTAATGGGATTCCAACAACTCTTCGCCTCTTGTTCTACTATAGGAACTGCTGAGGCTCTCCTTGGATGCTGTTTCATTTGCTGTTGTTATTTCCTTGGACGCTTTTCCCTTGACTGTTATTTTCCTTCTGTCACTGCTGAGGGAAGGCCAGAGGGTGCTGTGGGTGGCCACAAGCTTGGGATACCCAGAGAAGACATCAGTACCTCAGGGTTCTCCTCATCCCTTGCGGCAACGTTTTTCTGCGTTCAATAAAAATTAAGATTGTTCTTGTTCCTCCTGGTGTTGCTGATGTATTTGTAAAAGCCGTTTCTGTTCTCCCCTATGGCATTGGCCAAATTCAGTTCCAGCTGGGCCTTTGCCTTTCTGCCTTTCTCCCTGCATCTCCCAACGACATCCTCGCTATTACTGCAGGCCTGGTTCCTACGGTATATCACCATGTCCCGCAGCCATAGGGAGGAGGAGGAGGAGAAGATCCAGCAGGCAGGAATTGTGCAGCAAGATTGATTGATTTAATTATTTTGCAAACTCTTTTATAGACTTTTTTCTTCACAGTCTAATTGGACAAAGGACCAGCCACCCCTTGGGGGTGATTGGCCAAAATCCTAAAACATCCATTGTCAAAATATTTTCTACTATACCATAAACAAGACTTTCCAAGGTTGCAGGTGGCTTGGTTGTTTACATTCCCTGCTACCTCTTCTGTGAGAGAGAAAAGTCTCTCACGGACTTAGAAAATAACAAGAAGATCCTCACTAACAGCATTTTTGTACCTACAATTCCCCCTTTTTGTTTTATAAGATAACAACCCTACTATTAATCCTAAATAGAAATCTACATTAGTTATTCATTCTAAATATGTCCTTAAGGCTTTAACTATCTGACTCCATAACAAGAAATTTAAAGTTCAGTCTCTGCTTGTGGAAAGACCATCCCTGTCTCTGCTTGTAGAAGGACCATCTGCCTGATGGTCGACATCCTGGTCATCATCAGAAGAGTCATTAGGCTGATGATCTACATTCTGGTGGCCATTTGGATGGTTGGTGTTCTGGTCATCATTTGGAGGTTGCCTGTTCTGCCTATGGTGCCGTAGGTCAGGGCGAACGCATTTTGAAGGTAGCCACTGTACCCCAGTATCTGTGGAAACACAAGCATACCCATGACCCCAAACGATAAGCTCATGAGGGCCTTCCCACTGGTTAGTGAGGAAATTCTGTACCCAGACTTCTGCCCGGGGCAGCTGTCTGTCGCCTGCAGACTGCAATGAGAGAAAATGATTCCGAATAACAGGATTATTTGAATTTTGTGGTACTGTAAGGTGATTAATTGTATACAAAGCTTTTGCTAGTCGGCTCTGTGGGGTTTCTCCATGCATTCCCCTTTTCTGTTTGTCCAAAACACGCTTCAAGGTACCATGAGCACGTTCGACAATGGCTTGGCCAGTAGGAGAATGTGGGATACCAAAGGTATGGTCTACACCCCATAGGTGTAAGAACTGCCGCGTCTTCTCCGAGGCGTAGGCTGGACCATTATCGGTTTTCACAGAAGCTGGCACGCCCAGGACTGAGAAAGCCAATTTCCAATGGGCAATGACATCACGGCCCTTCTCTCCAGTGTGAGCAGTAGCCCACTGTTCCGGTTTGGCCAAATTTAGAAATATATATATACTCTGAGAGAAGGCACAACCACCCCTCCCCCCACCAGGTTCGGGAAAAAAAATAAATTTTCCTCGAAGGAAAGTGAAGAAGATAAAACTATTTATTTAACAAGCACACGGGAAAGGAAAATAATGTTAAATGGTAAAATCTTTCGCTGTAGAGGAAAAACCTGGGAAAGTGTTCGAGTCCTCCCTTTGGTCTCCTCGGAGCTGGGGCTTGGCCCGGGGCCAGGCCCTCTGTGCCCGGTGGAAAGTCCTCCCGATGTGCTCTGATGTTACAGCAATCAGGCAGTCCAGTAGAAAAGGGAGAAAATCCGAAATTCCAGAGAAGGAAAAGTTCAGCTCTCAGCCTCTCTCCAGAGAACAAGGAACTGGCAAAAAACTGGCCAAAAGCTGACTGGAAAAGCTGCCAGCCGGGTGCTTCCTCGCTCCCCCCTGCCCCAGCTGGAAAAAAAAACCTGCTATCTTTATGTGACCTTGAACAAGTTTCAAACTGCTTTGAGAAAGTTTTGCTCAGTTTTTTCTTCCCCCTCTCAGGCTCAGTTCAGAGGCATAGATAGGCCAATAATTAATTTCTGGGCATAGGCAGCGATATGGGATACACATCATAAGGTCACCCCAAGACATTCCACCCCTTATCCCATATTGTTGGCTCAATGTCCAAACTAAGGTATTCTAATTCTCCACACACATTAATACATATGTAAATATATATATACAGCTATGTACAGTGACAATCAGCAAGCAGGGGTATACTGGCATTTCACACTACAGGTGGTTTTCACACAACAATCAGATCTCCCTGTGGTACTCAAGGTGTTGTTCCATCTTTCTGCATTACCCACCATGTGCAACCAGGTCCCTGAGCAAAGACAACCCCACGGATGGGTTTGTCTGTACTTGAGGCAGAATTTATCCACACAGTCTTTCCTAACAGACCTCTGACATGCACTACTGGGACCTTATCTCCATCTGTTGTATGCAGGGATTCAGATTGGGCTGGACCAGCTCTATTGGTGGAACCTCGGGTGTTAACTAACCAGGTGGCCTTTGCTAGATTCTGTTCCCAATTTTTGAAAGTTCCCCCACCCAGTGCCTTCAAAGTGGTTTTCAACAATCCATTGCACCGTTCCACTTTGCCTGCAGCTGGTGCATGGTAAGGGATGTGGTACACCCACTCAATGCCATGTTCTCTAGCCCAGGTATTAATAAGGCTATTCTTAAAATGAGTCCCATTGTCAGACTCGATTCTCTCAGGGGTGCCATGCCTCCAAAGGACTTGCTTTTCAAGGCCCAGGATGGTGTTCCGGGCAGTAGCGTGAGGCACAGGGTAGGTCTCCAGCCATCCAGTGGTGGCTTCTACCATTGTGAGCCCATAGCGCTTGCCTTGGCGGGTTTGAGGCAGTGTGATGTAATCAATCTGCCAGGCCTCTCCATACTTGTATTTGGACCATCGCCCACCGTACCACAGAGGCTTCACCCGCTTGGCCTGCTTGATCGCAGCGCATGTCTCACAGTCATGGATAACCTGGGAGATACTGTCCATGGTTAGATCCACCCCTCGGTCTCGTGCCCACTTATAGGTGGCATCTCTGCCCTGATGACCTGAGGCATCATGGGCCCATCGAGCTAGGAACAACTCTCCCTTGTGTTTCCAGTCCAAGTCTACCTGTGACACTTCTATCTTTGCAGCCTGATCTACCTGCTTGTTGTTTTGGTGTTCCTCATTAGCCCTACTCTTGGGGACGTAAGCATCTACATGGCGGACTTTCACAACCAGCTTTCTTACTCGGGCAGCGATGTTTTTCCACTCTGCAGCAGCCCAGATTGGTTTTCCCCTACGCTGCCAATTAGCTTTTTCCCACTTTTCTAACCATCCCCACAGAGCATTGGCTACCATCCATGAATCAGTGTAGAGGTAGAGCTTTGGCCACTTCTCCCTTTCAGCAATGTCCAGGGCTAGTTGAACAGCTTTGAGTTCAGCGAGATGGCTTGATCCACCTTCTCCTTCAGTAGCTTCTGCAACCCGTCGTGTGGGGCTCCATACGGCTGCTTTCCACTTTCGTTTCATCCCTACGATGCGACAAGAACCATCGGTGAAAAGAGCGTAGCGTGTGTCTTCTGATGGCAGTTGGTTGTACGGTGGAGCTTCTTCAGCGCGTGTCACTTGTTCTTCATCAGCAAGACCAAAGTTTTCACCTTCAGGCCAGTTGGTAATTATTTCCAAAATCCCAGGGCGATTCAGTTTTCCGATTCGGGCGCGCTGTGTGATGAGAGCAATCCATTTGCTCCATGTGGCATTGGTGGCATGGTGGGTAGAGGGAACCTCTGCTTTGAACATCCACCCCAGCACCGGTAGTCGGGGTGCCAGGAGGAGTTGTGCCTCAGTGCCAATTACCTCTGAGACGGCTTGGATTCCTTCATAGGCTGCCAAGATCTCCTTTTCTGTTGGGGTGTAGTTGGCCTCAGACCCTCTGTAGCTTCGGCTCCAGAATCCCAGTGGTCGACCTCGAGTCTCACCAGGCACCTTCTGCCAGAGGCTCCAGGACAGGCCATGGCTTCCGGCTGCAGAATAGAGCACGTTCTTCACTTCGGGTCCTGTCCTAACTGGGCCAAGGGCTACCGCATGAGCGATTTCCTGCTTGATTTGGGCAAAAGCTTGTTGCTGTTCAGGGCCCCAATGGAAATCGTTCTTCTTGCGGGTAACCAGGTAAAGAGGACTCACAATCTGGCTGTACTCGGGAATGTGCATCCTCCAGAAACCTATAGCGCCTAGGAAAGCTTGTGTTTCCTTCTTGTTGGTTGGTGGAGACATTACTGTGATCTTATTGATGACCTCAGTGGGAATCTGACGCCGTCCATCTTGCCATTTCACTCCCAGGAACTGGATCTCTCCGGCAGGTCCCTTGACTTTGCTCTTCTTAATGGCGAAACCAGCTTCCAGGAGAATCCGGATAACTTTCTCTCCTTTCTCAAACACTTCTGTTGCAGTGTTCCCCCACACAATGATGTCATCAATGTACTGCAAATGTTCTGGAGCCTCACCCTTTTCTAGTGCAGTCTGGATGAGTCCATGGCAGATGGTAGGGCTGTGCTTCCACCCCTGGGGCAGTCGGTTCCAGGTGTACTGCACGCCCCTCCAGGTGAAGGCAAACTGAGGCCTGCACTCTGCTGCCAGAGGAATGGAGAAGAATGCATTGGCAATGTCAATAGTGGCGTACCACTTCGCTGCTTTGGACTCCAGCTCATACTGGAGCTCCAACATGTCTGGCACAGCAGCGCTCAGCGGTGGAGTCCCTTCATTCAGGGCACGATAGTCCACAGTCAATCTCCATTCTCCTTCCGATTTGCGCACAGGCCAGATGGGGCTGTTGAAGGGTGAGTGGGTCTTGCTGACCACCCCTTGGGTCTCCAGCTCACGGATCATCTTGTGGATGGGAATCACAGCATCTCGAGTTGTCCGGTACTGTCGGCGATGCACTGTCGAGGTAGCAATTGGTACTCTTTGTTCTTCCACCTTCAGAAGGCCGACTGCAGACGGGTTCTCTGATAGCCCAGGCAAAGTGTTCAATTGCTTAATGCCCTCTGTCTCCACAGCAGCTATTCCAAAAGCCCACCTGAGTCCCTTTGGGTCTCTAAAATACCCGTTCTGGAGGAAGTCTATGCCCAAAATGCACGGGGCCTCTGGGCCAGTCACAATGAGATGTCTCTTCCACTCATTTCCAGTCAGGCTCACCTCAGCTTCCACCAAGGTCAAATTTTGTGATCCACCTGTTACACCAGCAATAGAAACAGATTCTACCCCCACATGCTGCGATGGAATTATTGTACACTGCGCACCAGTGTCAACCAAGGCATCATATTTTTGTGGTTCTGATGTACCAGGCCAACGAATCCACACAGTCCAAAAAACACGGTTTTCCCTGACCTCTACCTGGCTAGAGGCAGGGCCCCTCTATGCCTGGTTATCCTTCTTTCCCTGGGCCTGTATCTTAGAGGTTCCTTCATGGGAATTGGACATGCCATCGTCTTTTCCATCATTTCCGGCAATTTGGCTACAGGCAACTGGAGCTACTTCCTTTTTGGTAGGTCCTCCTTTCTGAGACTTGCGCTCCTTCAATTCACTCACTCGTGCTGCCAGAGCAGAAGTGGGTTGTCCACCCCACTTCCTCATGTTTTCCCCACTGTCACACAGGAAATTCCACAGCTCACTTCGTGGGATGTACCTTCTCTCTGGGGAACGTCCGCGGAGAAGGCACTCTTTAATCTCCTGGAGATTCTTTTCTATCTTATCTTCCATTTTCTGCATACGTGTTTCCACAGCTGCAATTCTTGCATGTGTTGGGCCATGCACAGAGTCTGCATATGCTCGGAGCTTCACTGCCATATCTTTCACAGTCTCATTTGCACCGTAGTCTGGTTTCATTATTGCTAAAGCAGGAGCGTATTCTGGTGGCCCAAGCTGTATGAGTTTTCGCCACATGTATGGAATAACTCTGGCCCGGTCTGGACTCCTCAATCCTGGGTCATGTATGAAGACAACCTCTACCACCCCTAGTTCTCTCAGGCGCTGGATCCCTTGTTCTATGGTCTTCCACGGGGTTTGCTGCATGTAGAAATCATCTCCACACATATATCTTTCCATCACGCCTGTCAAAACTCGTCTCCAGAGACTGGTAGAGTTAGCCTCCCTTTTCATCTCTTGGTCGATCACTGGATCTTGTGACAGGGATCCCAAATGCCTCGCTTCAGCACCGTCCAGCATCACATCATCACCTGCCGCATCCCAAATACGGACCATCCAACTTATTATGGATTCATCGGACCGTCGGGTGTAATCCTTTCTTAGGCTGTGAAGGTCCTTTATGGACATGGACTCAGTAATGGTTTCTGTGCCTGAGTCCGCTGGTGGTTTTGAGGTTCCTTCACCTGCATCTTTTGAGGTTCCTTCCCCTGCATCATCATCATCTTTCACTGGGCGATCAGTTTTGGTTGTGTGCTTTTTCCTCGTGACAGGAGCCACTGTCAGTGGCTTAGACTCTCCATCTGTTTTGGGCTGGCTGTCTGGTTTATCTGCAGCCTGAGTGACTGGGGTGTCTGCAGGCTTTGCTGATTGATCTTCTTGCCTCTCTACCTTTACTTGCTGCTGCAGTGTGCGATAGGCATATGCCAAAGCCCAACATATTGCAAGGAGCTTGTTCTCATTAGAATTGTCATTGTATCTCTCTTTCAGATATTTTCCCACCTCAGCTGGTTTCTGAATTTGTTCAGATGGGAAATCCCAAACTATCGGGTCAGAGAATTTCTTTAGGGTTTGGCCGATGTCCTCCCATTCCCCACACCACTCAGGATTTTCCACCTCTGGGTCAGGTGTCTCAGCAGTCACCCTGGAAATCTGAGCTCTTATTCTAGAGAAGCTGTGAATCATATAGAGGAAGATTACCAGATTAAATACCAGGAGGGTGGTCTCTTTAACATCCAGGGGATACTGAACATTCTCAAAAGATAACCTATCAAATTTAAAGGCAAGGGAAACCCCATCTCCTCCTCCTCTAACAATCTGGGTGCAATTACTAATAAATTCCCAAAACAGGCTACTGAAGCTAGGACTGGGGTTAGGACGGAGAAACCACATATCATACACACGTCGAACAGCTGCCTGTACCTCTATCAACTTCTTATAAATCATTATCACTGAGCACAGCAAAATAGAAATCCTGATTCGTCTCCCTTCTCTGTAAAATTTACATATCAAGGACAAGATTGGAGCAAGTTGTGGATAGGCAAACAACCCTAGGGACCAAAAAAGCACTAGTACCTCAATGAAGCCTAAGGACCAGAAAGACATGAGTACATCGAGCCAGAGAGACATTATGAACTCAACCAGCATGGTGACTACTTTACTCCAACACAGAATAAGTAAATTCAACCCAAAATGTAATTAGCACAAGTTTTTTTCACTTTCCTTTGAGCCACACAGTTGGGCGCCACTAAATTTGTTCCGGTTTGGCCAAATTTAGAAATATATATATACTCTGAGAGAAGGCACAACCACCCCTCCCCCCACCAGGTTCGGGAAAAAAAATAAATTTTCCTCGAAGGAAAGTGAAGAAGATAAAACTATTTATTTAACAAGCACACGGGAAAGGAAAATAATGTTAAATGGTAAAATCTTTCGCTGTAGAGGAAAAACCTGGGAAAGTGTTCGAGTCCTCCCTTTGGTCTCCTCGGAGCTGGGGCTTGGCCCAGGGCCAGGCCCTCTGTGCCCGGCGGAAAGTCCTCCCGATGTGCTCTGATGTTACAGCAATCAGGCAGTCCAGTAGAAAAGGGAGAAAATCCGAAATTCCAGAGAAGGAAAAGTTCAGCTCTCAGCCTCTCTCCAGAGAACAAGGAACTGGCAAAAAACTGGCCAAAAGCTGACTGGAAAAGCTGCCAGCTGGGTGCTTCCTCGCTCCCCCCTGCCCCAGCTGGAAAAAAAAACCTGCTATCTTTATGTGACCTTGAACAAGTTTCAAACTGCTTTGAGAAAGTTTTGCTCAGTTTTTTCTTCCCCCTCTCAGGCTCAGTTCAGAGGCATAGAAAGGCCAATTATTAATTTCTGGGCATAGGCAGCGATATGGGATACACATCATAAGGTCACCCCAAGACACCCACATAGCCGAGGAGAAAGTGTCAATAGACACGTGCACATATTTCAGCCGACCAAATTCTGGGATGTGAGTTACATCTGTTTGCCAAATCTGAAAGGCTTTTAGCCCTCTGGGGTTTACCCCCGCTGGCAAAGGCGCAGCGAGTCCGTGACAGTCAGCACAAGCACTGACAATGTCGCGCACCTCGGTTGGCGTTAAATGGAACTGCTTCTGCAGGGTACGTGCACTTTGATGGAAGAAACCGTGCGATGCCTTGGCTTGTGCAATTTTGTCAGGCTGAGGCCCTACCCACGCAGGGTTGGCCAGCATGTCAGCTCTGGCATTGCCTTCTGTTAGAAACCTTGGCAAATTGGTGTGGCTTCGAATGTGCAGAATGTAATACGGATGCACTCGAGCCTGAATCGCAGACCACAAGGTTTGCAACAGCGAAAACAGAGCCGCATTGTTCACCTCCTTCAGAAGTGAACAATCTAAGCGTTTGGTGATATCTGCTACATAAGCAGAGTCAGTAACCAAATTCAAAGGTTCCTGTGAGAATCGCTGAAAAACCATGGTAACAGCCCTTAATTCAACTAACTGAGCAGAGTCTGACTCGGATTGGTAGGTTAATCAACCACCTCAAGGGCAGTGTAGGATACTGTGCGCCCTTACGCACAGTGACCCCTGCTAAAAATTTGTCCCAAACCGTACGCCCCAAGCTGCCAACACATCCCGCCCCCAAAGGTTAAGGGAAGTGGTAGCAACATAAGGCCTAATCGTAGCTGTGTGCCCCTCTGAATCCTTCACCACCACAGGCCGTTCGCTTCAATAGCTCTGTGTGGATCCTCCTAATCCTGCGATGGCCGATCCCACCGGGGCTAAAGGCCATGAGGGAGGCCACGCAGAGAAGGAGATGATCGTTACATCAGCACCAGTATCAATCAAACCTCGAAGCTGAGTCCGGGGCGGACGGGCGTTCGGCAGGATCAGGGTACATGTCATCTGTGGCCTTTGGTCAGAGATGTCTGCAGTCCAGAAGGCCTGCGGAAGTCCTGTAGATCCACTCCCGTTATCTTCGTGAGTTTGTTCTATCCTGGGGACACAAGACTTAAAAGGCACCAATTTAGCAAGGCAGGTCTTTTCAGGAATAGTTACAGGGGGTTTTTGTGTGGAGACCATAGCGCAAATCTGACCTTTAAAGTCAGCATCAATAACTCCTGAGTGCACTAAGATTCCTTGATGGGCAACATCAGGTTTTCCCACCAGCATCGCACTGGATCCCTGGGCTAAGGGTCCATATGCATCCAAGGGAACCTTATAAATACCGCTAGAGTCTAAGACGACTGCGGCTGCGGTGTGGACATCAAAACCGTCTGATCCCTGGGTGCCATCTCTAGGGTGGCTGGGTAGGCCTGTGCCTTTACCTGTGCCACTCTCTGGGGGAGCGACTGCATCGGAGAGCAATTCCCCCTCCTTGCACCCCAGCGGAAGTTTCCCGACAAAGGCTGACCATCGGCATGAGTCCGGGACCTACAGTAGCCCGAGCAATGCCCTGGCCTGCCACACCTTTTGCACTGGGGGATTGGTGTGTTCTCTTTTTGGCTCGGCTTAGGCCGCTTCCGTTTCTTCACCTCTTTTGGTTGCTTTGGTTCACGACCAGAAGATGCGTGAACAGGCTGCAGGAACGCCGCCAAAGCAGACCTTCTCTCGTTCCCAGATCCCACCTTAGCACAGGCTTCGACCATGTCTGTTACCTCAGGATCCCCTGGTAAGGCATCTATGATTTTTCTGCACTCCTCGTTTGCGTTATCTCTCACTAACTGCCTTAACAACAACTGTTTTAACCCGTCATCCTCAACCTGCTTCTCGAGAGAAGCAGCGACTTTCTCTACAAAAGAAAGGAATGACTCTGATTTCCCTTGAACTATTTCAGTATATCGCTTTCTGGGTGCTGACAACTCTATGGTTTTCAACAGGGCAGCCATGCCAATCTGTTGTGCTTGCTGCAGGATGCTAGAGGACAAGTTACCCTGTAGACTGGGATCAGAGAAGGGACCAGTCCCCATCAAAGCATCCACTCCTGCTGTCTGTCTAGGATCAGCAGCAGGGAGCTGCAAATTTGCTAATGCAGTCTTGCATTGCAGGCCAGCTTTCTCCAGGTTTTTTCAAAAATTGTAAATTGTACAGGTTGAAATAGAATTTGACCTAAGTGTCTGATATCAAATGGAGAAAGCAAATCCGTATTTATTACCCTTTTTGCATAACCTCAGCAGAACCTAGCCCATATTGTGCCACCTTGGATTGGAGGTCCTGGGCAACTTTCCAAGCAATTACCTCATGCTTGTCATGCTCCCCTGAATCTGGGAGAGCCTTATACACTGGGAAAGCTTGGATCTCTTTTGGGGAAGCACTGCCATCCTGAACTTCTGGCACAGCCTGCGGATGGAGTGTAACAGCTTCCCGGTTACCCCCAGAATCCTCAGATCTATTTGGCATTCCAAGGGTTTCTAATAACCTCCAGTCACCCTCCCACAATGCTTGCATCTTAAGAGACTCTAGGAAGCGATTATAATGCGTCGGACGCACTGTTACCGTGCAGTCCTGAAAGGTCCAGGGGCGAGACCGGCGCAGCCTTTTTCTTTGCTGCACGGCTACAGCCGCCTGACGACCTGGGGCCAGAACCTCATCTGCCTCACTGCCTGACGAGGAATCATCAGGCACAGGCAACTTTGGGGTGCTGGGAGGGAACAGAAATGTGCGGGGGGGTGGGGCACTTTGGCTAAGTTCGCCAGAGCCAGAACAGACAGGACAGAATGCAGCTGGCTGCGCGGCAATTTTTGCAGCAGTTTCTTTACTGGAGGCCGTCTCGGCCAGTTCCGACCGAGCCGGTACTGAAGCTGCAGCCGACTCTGGGGCTACGGCTGCGCCCGGCGCCGCGGCCAGCACCACACTCGTCTCTCGCACAGCAGCCGCGTTCGGCGCGGTCGCCGCTTCCGCTGCTGTTTCGTGCTCCCCGGGTGCGCTCGGCGCCGCCGTCTCTGGCCGGTGCTCCGCGGATGCGCCCGGCGCCGCTGCTGGTCCGTTCTCTGCGGACGCTTCTGGCGCCGCCGCTTCTGCCCGCCGCTCAGCGGCCGCCGCCGCTTCCGGGTTTCCCCGCGGCAGAGCTGGTCCCGGTTTTGCCGCCAGCTGCGCCATTTCTTGGCTCGGAGTCGTATCTCCCGCAGCTGGCGGGGGGGGCGCAGGCGTCACGGCCGGCGCTGGCGCCGCTTGCGGTGCGGGCTCGGGCATTCGCCGCTCTAACAGGCTGAGCACGTCCTCCATCCTTCGGGATAGGTTTCGTAGCTCTGACAGAAAGGGCAAATGCTGCATAAAAAAGTCCACGGCTCGGTTCTGTGACTGCGCAGAACAGTCCAGCGCCAGGGAGGGCAGCGGGCCATAGCCAGGCAGTCCCGGGGGGGGGGCACGCCCGGCGCTACTCCCGCTAAGTTAGATCCAGGTGCATACGGAAGCGAACTAGGAGGCTCTCTGGGCGTCCAAGTTGCTAAGCCGCTGATTTGTGGCCCTGGATAAGCCATGGCTGCCGTCCAGCCGAACAGCAAGGCAGGCTGTGCACCCTCTCTCTGCCCCGACCCCCCCGCCTCTGCCGGCGTGGGGTTCCTGGGGGCTGCGGAGTCCTGCGATTGTGCAGGGTGAGCCGGCGCAGGTGAATCCACCATCATTTGCCCCGGAAGCCCAGTCAGCGGGGCGCCCCCCCGGACATTCCTCCGTCACTCATCACCGAGACAGGCGATCTAGCCCTGCTATCACAGTCAAGGGCTGACAGCAGAATAAATAACGGACGCCAGGTTTTGTATAATTCTAACGCTGCCGGCTCCCCTGTCGGGAGCTCGTGTCGGACAGTGCATCCCAGCTCTTGCCACAAGGAAAGTCCAAGGCAGTATCTCTGTCCATGGAAATCCCTTTTAAAGTAGCCCAGTCTAATAATTCCCGAACTGAGTTTTCAGGAATGGAGGTGTGCGTTATACTAAACACACACCTTTCCAGACCAGTACGACAGCGTCGGTTTGTGAGTCGCTGTTCGCCATTTCTCAGTTCCGTCGTCCCTCCCGGTCCCGGGGGGGAAAAGGAACAGCGTACCTCTAGAGCAATTTGGCTTGGCCCGCAGCAGCAGGACACATCAGAGAGTGCAAATCACTTCGGGCAGCACCAAATATCACCACGGGCCTGGTTCCTACGGTATATCACCGTGTCCTGCAGCCATAGGGAGGAGGAGGAGAGAAGATCCAGCAGGCAGGAATTGTGCAGCAAGATTGATTGATTGATTTAATTATTTTACAAACTCTTTTATAGACTTTTTTCTTCATAGCCTAATTGGACAAAGGACCAGCCACCCCTTGGGGGTGATTGGCCAAAATCCTAAAACATCCATTGTCAAAATATTTTCTACTATACCATAAACAAGACTTTCCAAGGTTGCAGGTGGCTTGGTTGTTTACATTCCCTGCTACCTCTTCTGTGAGAGAGAAAAGTCTCTCACGGACTTAGAAAATAACAAGAAGATCCTCACTAACAGCATTTTTGTACCTACACCTCGCCATCCTCCTGCGGTGCTGCCCTTCTTCCAAAGCTGTAAATTCTGTGTTTGCCCTGAGTCCCAGCCAAAGCTTCCTGCTCAGCCGCTCTGCTTGCCCGCCAGCTCGTCTTTGGGCACACGGGCACAGCCTGTTCCTGCCTGCGCCTTCAAGGATCTCTCCTTGCACAATGTCCAGCCTCCCTGGACTCCTCTGCCCCTCAGGACAGCGTCCCAGGGGAGCCTCTCGACCAGCGTGGCTGGACTGACTCACCCTGGGCAAGCGCTCCCACCTGGATGGACCTTCGTCCACATCGTCACTGTCCCGTTCCCAGAGGCCCAGAGCCTCCTCCCTGTTGTGTAGAGGGAGCCGGGCAGCTGAGATGGACCAGGAGGGGATTCTCCTGCTGCCCCGAGCAGGGACCTGTCTCCATTCCCCCTGTCTCTTCAGTCCCCTCCTTCTGCCTGCTGGCAGCGGCCTTGGGGATCCTCTGCTTCTTGGGACTTGTCCATCTGGGACATTTGTCCAGTGGCTGCTGGAGAGTGACTCCACCAGTCCCTCTCCCTCTCCTACTCCCCCAACACTCCTTAACTTTCCACTTCCCCCTTCAGCTCTGCCACTGTGATGAGCGGAAAAGACTCCACTACTAAATAAGTAGTAAAGAAGGTATGTTTATTCCAGCACTGGGACACATGGGGGATATCTCCTCCAAAACCATGCATGCCAACCGCTGCATTCAGCTCGGTATTTATCGGGTTACAAGTTCCAGATTCATTAAGCTTCCCAATACGCCTATACATATTCATCACCTAGCCCCGCCCAGCCTCGCTTCCTATTATAATGAACCCAAAAGTCATTTACATCTACATTGCGCATGCACAGTGTTGTCTGTTGGCTTTGGTAGGGGTCTCCGAGGGTCTTCCTCCGATGAAGTCAGGAGTCTTCCTCATCCTGAACTTTTCACCTTTCCTCCCTGCGCATGCTCTTTATACCCCTGGCCCGAGTTTAAGCTTCGAGACTGGTTTGAGCTAGTTTTGGGTTGAGCACAGGATGTCTGTCCCAGATTCCCCCTGCCCTAATCAATAGGCCCTTATCTTTTCTTCCTGCTCTGGTATGCTGACTAAGCTAGATGCATTGTTCCTAACAAACTAATTCTTCTGCTTCCCATCCCCCTGATTCAGTCCCCCCTTTTCTAAAGAGTTAGTAAATTCTTTTACTGATACTTAAATTCTTTGCCTAATGAATTTTTTGGTAGGCATCCCTTAATGTTTTCCCATGTGCGTTTGACAAAGTAGTTAGAACTGATAACCTTTTCAGTACTCTATAGTTCCAAATAAGTAACGTGAAAGCACAAGGCAGGTACTAACCAAGGTTAATAAAATAATTATGGGGTGACAGAACGTATTTAGGATGCCTATTGCGGTAGGTGACCACCCGAAAAGCGAGTCCCACCAGTTATGGCTTGCGTCTTGTTTTACTCTTTGCAAGATTCTGCTGATTTCTTGTGTGTCATAATGGAAGGTGATTAAGGTCCTTTCCCCGTTTCTTTGGATTTCTCCTAAAATCTCCATGAGGTCCTGATGTTTCACTAATTGCTTTACTAATGTTAGGTCCATCCCAATAGGTGTGGGTAGCAATTTATGGTAAATGGTGTAGTTAGACCTTATTAATTGATGAGACACAACTGGTGCTAAATACGAAAAGTCCCACCCAACAATCTTGGTAAAATTACAAATACAAAAATTAGAGTGATTCCTGGCAGCTACATTTATATTACTGTCATCTATCATCATAGAAGTGCAGATAGTTCTTAAGCATACACAACCTTGGCCAATATATACAAGTACAGTTTTTGGTGAAGTGTCTGGGTGGATCTCAAAGTGACACATGCCTCGTTCTGCATCAAGACATATGTCTCTGGCATCAAGTGTATTACTTGCTCAGATAAATCCTTGTTGTTCCCATGTGATGCAAGATTCTAAATTTACTGTTTGCCACTTTCTTCTCACCATCCGAGCCCATACTCTGTGTTTGGAGGGGTAAAAAACTGTCCTTTTATGGTTTAGTCCCAATGCGACAATAGGATGAATCACATCAACTGTGGCATTCCGTATCGTAAGCACGAAGGCAGTAGCTATGTTAGTCATCGGGTCATAGGTGAAATTTACCAAGGTCCACCAGGACTGGAGCTTTCTTTCTAATTTAGTAGCATTGTCCCAAACAGCTCCTCGGATTTCAATGGGAAAAACACCTTCATTGCCTTCTCTTATGATTAAGGAAGCTGTGGACTGCATCCGTAATTGAGCTTGTATGCAGCTAAGGGCTAATGAGACATTGTCCTGAGCTGTGCCAAGTGTGTTTAGTATCAGTTCGTGGTCCAGGTTGCTGAATTTTTCGAGGTCTGGCAGTATTTTTGAGACTTGCCACTGGCTGTTTCCCAATGCGAATAGGGAAGATTGTAGGGGCTGTTTTAATTTGGTCGGGTCACTGGTTGCCGTGGCCAATTTATTCATCAGTATCTCTGAATCCCATTTATGACTCCCAGTCCAGTTCCCAGCATGCCAGTCAGGTCTCTCCGCATTCTGCCCTTGAGGGGGGTTTGCTTCTGCAGCCAGGCTGTCCATCCTTCAAGGGATGTTTGAATTAAAGGGGAGCAGGCTGGTTGGATCTCAGAAATGTTAATTTGCATTAGTAGTTCTACACGCTTAAGAGACCACTCTGGATTAAACAGCAGTAATTGCTGGCCTGTGTTCCTCACTACATAAGAGCCAATCTCATAAACCTTTGGCTCAGATTTAAGTGATGTGACCTGGGTTTGGATCTGATTGCCAGAGTAGGTCGTAGTAGGCCTAGCCATGGCATTTATCTGGAATTTGAATGAGAGTCCATTACTGTCTTGGCCCCAAAGACAAACCACTTCCACAGTCTGTACTAATGTAAAATTATACCAACAATCTGCTTCACTTGAATGACTACAGATCTAAGGTGTTTGTCTGTAGGAGTAGTTGAAACACTGATTTGGGTTGCTTTTCTATGAGTAGTTCCATTAATCATTCAGCATCCTATCTTGATTTTTTCTCCTACAGTTCCCTGGAGCTGCCAAGTTTTTTGTTTTTTCCATTCTTGCTTTGTATACACTTGGTTTCCGTGCATGATCACAGTCAACCGGTTTAAATCCTTTAAATCAGAATATTTCCCCATGAGTCCAGTAACCCGCATAAAGGCTTGGGACCATATGTCTTCTCTCCTATGAATAACTTCCCAACTGAAGGTTACAATTATGACTGTGAAAAAAACTATTTTCTGAGTTATACTTGCATGCCACCCTGACATTTTCATTTTGTTCAGGTAAACTTCAATTTCAGTTCATCATCCCCAGGAGTCACTTTCCAAGGAGCCTCTGGAGCCTTCTTTACTCAGGTATGGTGAATCCAGGCACTCTGTTCTCTGATCTTAATCATGGTGTAAGTGGTGAGAAGCACCTGGAATGGTCCTTCCCACTGTGGTTCCAGAGTCTTTTCTGTAAGAGACTTAACATATACATAATCTCCAGGCTGAATGTCATGTACAGGACTGTCCAAGCCTCGACTTCAAGTTCCAGCCACATGTTTTTCAATTTCTCTAAGCTGTTTGTCTAAAGCAATCATATAGGTGGCTAGTGTCTCTTCCCCTATTTGGGTAGATATTCCTTTCTGTACCCCATATGGTCTCCCATAAAGTATTTCAAAGGGACTTAGCTTTTCCTTAATTCTGGGTTTGGTCCGAATTCGTAACAATGCGAGTGGAAGAGATTGGGGCCAGGGTAGGTTAGCTTCTTGCCCTAATCTCACAATTTGCTGTTTAATCAAATGATTCATTTTCTCTACTTGACCACTAGACTGGGGATGGTATGGAGTGTGGAGTTCCCAATCTATGCCTAAATGCTGGCTGGTTTGTTGAACCACCCTTGAAATAAAATGTGGCCCCCTATCTGAGGACATTGTGGCTGGAACTCCGAAGCGCGGTATTATTTCTTGTAGTAACGCTTTGGTTACTTCTCAAGCCTTAGTGGTTCCAGTAGGAAAAGCTTCTGGCCATCCTGAAAAAGTGTCTGTCAGCACCAGTAAATATCGATACCCCCCTTTTCTTGGAAGTTCCGTGAAATCAATTTGCCACTGCTGTCCAGGTCCATGGCCTCTCCCAGTCTGGCCCATTTTTGGTTTGGGGGTATTTTTGGGATTAGTCTGGAGGCAAAGGTTGCACTGTCGAGTTACTTGCACAACAGTTTTGTATAAGTTTCTGGCCATAATTTTCCCAAATAAGTAGCTATATAAGGCATTTGTTCCCCAGGGTGTTTTCTGGTGCTCCTCTCTAACTATGGCCCATAGCAAATGAGAGGGAATAACCAATTTTCCTTCTGCAGTAATAGCCCATCCCTCTTGGTTAAATGTTCCCCTTTCATCTTTAATCAATTTCTTGTCTTTTTTATTATATGTTGCCTTACCCTCTAGGGAAAGTTGTCCATCTGGGATCAAGGCTCCAGTTGTCGTTATCTCACCTTTTGCTGCTTCTTTTGCCTCTCTGTCCGCCAGTTCATTTCCTTCTTCTAATTCTGAGCTCACCTTTTGATGTGCCCTTATGTGCATGATTGCTACCTTCTCAGGTAGCTGGACTGCTTCCAGCAGCCGCATTATTTCTTGTGCATGTTTGATGTTCTTTCCCTGCGAATTTAACAGTCCTCTTTCTTTCCAAATGGCCCTGTGTGCGTGTACAACTCCAAACGCATACCTTGAGTCTGTATAGATGTTTATTTTCTTTCCTTTTGCCATCTCTAAGGCACGGGTTAGGGCAATTATTTCAGCCTTCTGCTCAGAGGTGTTTGTTGGCAGGGGTCCGGATTCTATCACCTCCTGGCAGGTGGTAACTGCATACCCAGCATGTCGCTTTCCACTGATGACATAGCTGCTCCCATCAGTAAACCAGGTCTCTGTGTTGTCTAAAGGGGTATCCTTTAGATCCGGGCGGCTGGAGTAGGTAGCTTCGATAGTCTCCAGGCAATCATGGCGTACCGGTTCCCCTTGATTTCCACTGAGAAAGGAAGCTGGGTTGACAATGTTAGTTACCCCTATTTCTACATCATCTTGTTCTACCATGATGGCTTGATATTTCAAAAACCTTTGTGGGGAGAGCCAGTGCCCACCTTTCACTTCCAGCACCACGGACACCGTGTGGGACACCAGCACAGTCATTTCCTGACCCAAGGTGAACTTGCGTGCTTCCTGGATGTTTAGCACAATGCTGCAACAGCTCTGAGGCAGCCAGGCCATCCTTTGGCTGCTGCATCTCGCTGCTTAGAGAAATAGGCAACTGCCCATCGGTATGGGCCCAGGTCCTGTGCTAGTATTCCCAAGGTCATGCCTTGTTTCTCATGGGAAAATAGAAAGAATGGCTTACTCATGTCTGGAAGTCCTAGAGCTGGAGCTGACATGAGGGCATTCTTTAGCTGGCTGAAGGCCCTCGTGGCCTCCTTTGTCCACTGGAGATCTCTGCTTTCCTTTGTAATGAGTTCATATAGTGGTTTCACGAACAGTCTCTAATTGTAAATCCACAGTCTGCACCATCCTGTCATCCCCAGAAAAGTCCGTAACTCTTTCACTGTCTGGGGTTTCGGGGTTTGGCATATCGCTTCTTTGCCATCTTGCCCCAAAGTTCGTTGCCCAGCACTGACTTCATAGCCCAGATAGATCACTTTCTGTTTCACCACCTGAGCCTTTTTCTTGGATACCCTGTACCCTTGGAGTCCCAGGAAGTTTAAGAGGCTTACCGTCCAGGCTGTGCAAGCTTCCTCTGTTCGGGTAGCTATTAGGAGATCATCCACGTACTGCAATAGCTTCCCTTCTCCTGGTGGGGCTTCCCAGGACTCTAGGTCTTTTGCGAGCTGCTCTCCAAACAGGGTGGGACTGTTCTTAAATCCCTGAGGCAACACCGTCCATGTGAGCTGGGTTTTGTGCCCACTCTTAGGGCTTTCCCATTTGAATGCAAAAATTTTCTGGCTGGCTTCATGGAGAGGGAGGCAAAAGAAGGCATCCTTTAGACCTAAAACGGTAAACCAAGTTAGCTCTGGTGTTAAACATGTTAACAGAGTGTAAGGATTTGCTACCACAGGATAGAGATCCTCAGTTATCTTGTTAACAGCCCATAAATCCTGTACCACCCGGTAAAATCCATCAGGTTTACGGACAGGCAGGATAGGAGTATTGAAATCAGACTGGCACTCTTTTAACAATCCCAACTGTAAAAATTTTTCAATTATTGGGCCAATTCCTTCCCTGACTTCCCTTTTAAGGGGATACTGTTTAATTCTAACTGGTTGTCTCCCTTCTTTGAGTTTGATCTGTATTGGGGTTGCATTTTTGGCTCTCCCAGGTACATCTGTGGCCCAGACTCCTGGGAACACTTGGCTCATTATCTCTTCCCTAATTTCCTCTGCAGGGTATTTGGTTGTTAATATTAGGCTCCGTATTTCCACATACTGTTGATCATTTACCTCCAGAATAATTTCCCCATTCCTAAAAGTAATGGTTGCTTGTAATTGTTCCAATAGATCTCTTCCTAAAAGTGCTTTTGGAGAATTGGGTAAATATAAAAACTTGCGAATACCCCATTGTTTCCCAATTTTATATTTCAACGGCTTGCAAAAATAAGCGTTTTCAGATTGGCCAGTTGCTCCATGTACCACAATGTAGTCATCCCCCACAGGCATTAAAGCTTTATTTAAAACTGAGTATGCTGCCCCCGTATCCACCAACAATTCTATTTCTTTTTCCTTGTCCACTAGCTTCATTATAACCAGTGGATCTGCTAGGGTAAAATCTTCTGGTCCTCTTCAATCTTCTTTCACATGTGCAACCACTCTCCCTCTTCCTCGGTTTCCCCTGTTCTGGCGGTCTTCTTGTCTTCTTTCTGGGCACTCGTTTTTCCAATGGCCGGACCTTCCACAAATCGTGCATTGGTCTCTTCCTAGCCGGGGTGGGCCTTGTCTGGGAGGTCCTCGTCTGGGGGGTCCTTGTCTGGGTTTTTCTCTATTTCCTTCCCTTATTACTGCTACTAATTTCCTCATCCCTTGCTTGTAACTTTCTTCTCGATTACTGAATACCCTCCAAGCTACGTCTAATAGAGTTTCCAAGTTCCTCCCTTCTGGCCCCTGAAGTTTTTGCAATTTACACCTGATCTCTCCTGTGGATTGTCCTAGAAACAAAGATACAACAGCTGTTGTACCCCTACCTCGGTCTCAGGATTCAGTGATGTGTTACGGCGCATTGCGTCCCTCAGACGATCCAGGAATTTGGATGGTGACTTGGAAGGACCCTGTCTTATTGCGTACAAAGCTGACCAGTTTAGGGTCTTGGGAATAGCCCTTTCCACCCCTTTTGCTATCCATTCTTGATAACCCTTTAATTTCTTTAATTCAGCTGTTCTATTTGGACTCCAGTGTGGTTCCTGGAGTGGGAAGTAATCTTTTACATCTAATTGTTGTGTTTTGTAATAGTCCTCTGCCAAGTCTCGAGCTGTTTTCAAAACTAGCTGTCTTTCTGTCTCTGTTAGTCTACCCAATAATAATTGTATATCAGCCCAATCTGGATTATGCTGTTTGATTATAAGTCGCAAGCGCTCAGCAGTACCCGCTGGATCACTTCAGTAATTTTTGGCAACGTTATACCATGCATCTAGGTCAGCAGTAGAGAAAGGTACTCTAATCAACACTGTATTCCCATCAGGTGCCACTGCCTCTCTCAGAAGTGCCATCAGTACCTGTTTCCTGGTTCGGGACGAGACAGGACTGCCCAGGGGAGAGGGGGTTGGCATTCGTGTTCCTTCCGAGTCCGCATCCTCTTCCTGTCTCCTAAGGGGAGGCTTAAGCAAATTGGTTAATTCATCACCATCTTGTCCCTGAGCTGCTGCTTGATAGACTTTGTCTGACCTTGTACATCTCTGACCTATACTGCATGATGAACAACACCGCTTAATTCTTCCTTGGCCTGTTTTATTTTCTTTTTCCAGAGCTAGCACCATAGGATCACTGGGGGGTTTGATTCCACAACCTCTCTGCCATTCAGGGTGTTTTCGGAGGGAGAAAAATGCATCAGCGTAAGAAACTTCTTCCCATTTACCTTCCCGTCTCAGAAATAGCATTAACTGAAGCAAGGTATTATAATCTAAAGTTCCATTAGATGGCCATTTGGCTTCATTTTCTAATTTATACAGTGGCCATCATTGGGTGCAATATTTTATAAGGGTTCTTTTATTTTCTGTGCCTCCAGCTCCTACTATCTCTTTCCAATGTGCCAAGATACAGCCCAGCAGGCTTGCTCTGGGAATTTCCTTACTTTGTCTGGTTCCCATCCTATTCAGAGTTTGAGTTCGCTCAAATACTGTGCCACCCCTTTCGGGTCACCCTGTATAGTGTATAAGTCACTCTTTATAAATTCTCCTGTGCCTTCTGCCAAGCCTGCTTCGCTTGCCACTTGAAATTTCTTCAAAAGTCTTTACTATCTCCTCCCGATCTGTTTCTAGCACACTATTTTAGGAATGTGATGCTCCTTGCCACACAAAAGTTTCAACACAAACGTTCCTTGCTTTCCCAACACTCCGGGCACAGATTTCTGCTTGCTAAATAAATAGAATTATAACGTCTCCAACTTCCACAAAATCCGCGCTGAGCTAAGACCCACAGCCGGTGTGGGGTTGGAGTCTTCTTATACCCACACACAAAGCAGGGAGTCCTTTCTATCACTCCTGCAGGTAGGACACATGAACGGAAAGAGTCGGGGCTATGCTCTTACCATATAACTACTGAGGGATGGGGTAACGACCTCCCTCCCTGCTTAGCCACTGTTGTTTCTATCTCCGTCTTCTAGTTTTATCTCGCTTCCACCCAAATCTTTCTTCGCACTCTCTCACAGCTCTTTCCCAGTTTTCTTCCCCAACTTCCCAAATCTCAGGTACCAAATGCGACTTTCCACACACAATCTTTAAAATCTCAGGCTCAAAATCAACTTCATTAGAGTACCCCTGATAGCACTGAGAACACAGGCTCTGCCACCTGGCAGAAGAGCAGTACCACCTTCTCTTACAAACTTTACACTGAATCAATACCCATGCAACATGCCACCCTCTTGTTGAATGAAAAGTTCTGATGCATCCACAAAAACAAGCTATTCCATGTACTCTTTCAAACTCTAAATTCTCTGCTGCTGGTTCCCAATCAAGAGTCACTAATCTTCCTGCAGAGGTTCTGTATATTCCCTCTAAAGGGACTTGTTCGCCTCTCCTCTCTATGCAGAGTCTTATTGGATTTATAAACTCCCATAAATCCAAACCGAACCACTGAGGGGAAGGGGTTCTCCCAGCTACGATTCCGAGCACCCCCCCAAACAAATGCTTCAATATCACACTCAAACAACACATGGCAACACGCACGCCCCCGATTTACAAACAGATAGGTGAGCTAATACACAGCCACATAGACATAAAAGCAATCCAACAACAACCATATCCAAGACATATAAGCAACACAACAACATTCAAACCAGCTACTAGTAGCAAAAATGTTCACAACACTCACTTGTAAGTAGCTTCAGGGTCCCGCTTATGTTTTCCCCAACACAGTAACAAGTTCTGGCAGGGGCCCCCTTTTTGGAATCACCCGATCCACTCTCAGGATCGCTAGCAGCCGCTCGATTCGGTCGGCGATTCCCCCTTGCCGGCTCCGGTAGCCGGTTGCTTGCAAGCCCCACGTTTACCCTCACAGGGACTGCACTGAACGCGGGACATCTCCTCGCAGCTTATCAGCAGCCCTGGCCACGCGTGTGACTTACAGGCACCCTAAATGCAAAACATACTGTTTACCCGCAGTTTCAGCAGGTCATTGTCTGTCCGCCGCAGTGAGTCAGCTGAGAGGTGGAGATCCTCCAGGAAAGCCCTGGGGCATGCCTAGGACATCTGCTCCTAAGCCGATCCTGCAGCCGGGCAGAGTTTCTCCTGGCTGCTCGCCAAAATGATGAGCGGAAAAGACTCCACTACTAAATAAGTAGTAAAGTAGGTATGTTTATTCCAGCGCTGGGACGCATGGGGAATAGCTCCTCCAAAACCATGCGTGCCAACCGCTGCATTCAGCTCGGTATTTATCGGGTTACAAGTTCCAGATTCATTAAGCTTCCCAATACGCCTATACATATTCATCACCTAGCCCCGCCCAGCCTCGCTTCTTATTATAATATACCCAAAAGTCATTTACATCTACATTGCGCGTGCGCAGTGTCCTCTGTTGGCTTTGGTAGGGGTCTCCGAGGGTCGTCTTCTGATGAAGTCAGGAGTCTTCCTCATCCTGAACTTTTCACCTTTCCTCCCTGCGCATGCCCTTTATACCCGTGGCCCAAGTTCAAGCTTCAAGACTGGTTTGAGCTAGTTTTGGGTTGAGCACAGGATGTCTGTCCCAGACCCCCCCTGCCCTTATCAGTGGTCTCTTATCTTTTCTTCCTGCTCTGGTATGATGACTAAGCTAGATGCATTGTTCCTAACAAACTAATTCTTCTGCTTCTCATCCCCCTGATTAAACTAGGCTAAGAAGAGCATCCAGCTGGCCATACCTCACACTGGTGTTATTTCTGCCAGCCCAGCGCCAGTGCCCCGCTCTAGCACTCCCTGTAGTGTTTTGCCATTCCAAAGAGGCCTTCCTGGATATCTCTTTGGATATCAAAATAAGAGGCTTTGCAGTAGCGCTTCTAAAACATCCCCAGGCCCCTGCAGCTTTCCAGGATCAACACTTTTCTGTTACAAATGTCTCCTGCGAGCACAAGAGCTCCGGGTGGTGGGTGGGAAGGGGAATGGCCGGTGTCCTCCTGCAGAGGCCACGGCACTGGTGTCCCCGTGGTGCTGGCCTGGAGCTGCACAAGCAGCATTGTCCCCTCTACACCCCTGAGCTTTCCTCCTCCTTCCCTTTGCTCTCCCTCACACCCGCCCGGCTCCCAGGCTGATGGTTGCACTGTTGTGCCTCCTGCTGCAGGGCTGCTGTCATCGAGCAGAATCATCTTCTCAGGGAGGCTTAATGCAAAATCGTGAAACGCACCTTTGTTTCATCTAGCTCAGACCAGCCTTAAAACAGCGTCCAGGTGGGTGGGACAGGAAACACAAACATCAGGAGGAATTTCTTCATGGAAAGAGCGGTGAGGCCTTGGAAGGGGCTGCCCAAGGAGGTGGTGGGCTCCCCATGCCTGGAGCTGTCCGAGGAACGGCTGGACGGGGCACTGAGTGCTCTGGTCTGGCTGCCAAGGCGGGGATCGGCCCCAGGATGGACTCGCTGAACCCGGAGCTCTTTTCCTTTCCGGTGCCTCTGAGACTCCGCGACTCTGTGCCCACGACTGGAGCCCGCCCTGCCCCAAGCGCTGCCGGAGCCGCCCCGGCCCGAGCTGTTCGCCCGCGCCTTTCTCCTCAGGGCGGGGGGGCCGCTGCCGGGGCCGCCGCGCTCAGCCGGTAGCTGCCTCTGCGCCGGAGCGGCCGCGCTGGGCCCCGCCCGGGGGCCGGGCCGCCTCTCTGGCGCGCTGCTTGCGGGGCTCTGCCGGGCTTCCCAAAGCCGCCCGCGGCTCCTTTTGCACCGGGGTCGCTGCCGGGGCCGCCGCGCTCAGGCGGAGCTGCCGCCCCTCAGGCTCCCGGCGCTTCCCCGCCACTGGCGCTGCGGCTCCCTCAGGCTCTCCCGGCGGACGTTCCGGGCTTTTCCCGGCTTTCGGGAAGCTCCCCTCGCTCTCCCAGCGCCATGGCGGGCTTTGGCCCTTGCCTGGATGCCGAGTGCCCACCAAAGGCGCTCTCACTGCCCTGCGCAAGTGGACAGGGCAGATAAAGACAGCGAAAGGCTCACGAGTTGACAGAAAGCGAGGGAGAGGTCCCCTCCCCGATCACCGTCAGCGACACAACAGACGGAAACTTGGAGATATTCATTACATTTAATTACCAACAAAAGCAGAGCAGGATAATGAGAACCAAAATAAATCTCAACAACACCTGCAGCCACCCACCTGCTACCAAAACCTGCCCACACAAACCCAAACCAAATGGGAATGGCTTCACAGTGACGGAGAGCTGGCTTAGATCGGCTGTTGGGGGGAAATTCTTCCCTGTGGGGGCGGGGAGGCCCTGGCACAGGATGCCCAGAGAAGCTGTGGCTGCCCCATCCCTGGCACTGTCCCAGGCCAGCTTGGACGGGGCTTGGAGCAACCTGGGATAGTGGAAGGTGTCCCTGCCCATGGCAGGGGGGTGGCACTGGCTCATCCTTAAGGCCCCTGCCAAGCCAATCCATTCCATGATTCTACAGACTTATGGCTCTGTGACAGAGTCATTTGGTGACAGCATCACCTGAACTCTGGTTTGCTGAGAGCTCTGATGCCAAGCACCGCCACAGTGACACGAGCACTGCTACAGTGACATGGGCAGCACCACTGTGACACAAGAACCGCCACACCAACACCTCAGGTTTGTGTCCCAGGCGACTGCAGCCAGTCCTGCCTCGCCATGGACCTGGTGATGCGTCTCGTGCGCGCTCTGCTGCTGCTGGCCCTGCTGCTGGCAGTGGCCCCCTCCCCAGGAGTGTCCAAGGAGTTCTGCCCACAGCCCTGCCGCTGCGCAGGGCGTGGGCTGCTGGACTGCCGCCACGCCGGCCTGGCCACCGTGCCCCCGGCCAGCCGCCGCCGGGCCCTCGCCGTGCTGTGAGTAGGGGCCGCCCCACAGACCCCTGCGGCTCCCCCTCCTCAGCTCCCTATTGCTGCAAAGCCCACGGGGGACACCCGGGGGACTCCCTGGCAGGAGACAGGGCGGGCTGGGGGCCCGCGCTCAGCATGAGGGGGACGCCAGGCTGGGTACCCTGGGCCTTCTTCAGGCAAAGCCCGCTTCCAGCTCAGCAGCCGGATGGGCAGGGAAATGGGTTTTCCTGAGGGAGACAGTATCTTTCATTTCTTTGCAGAGATTTCACTGGCAACTCCATTGCTGAGATTGAAAAACAAGCCTGGAAGAACTACCCATGGGCTGAGACCTTGTAAGTGCCCTGCAGCATTTCAAATGTCAGGACTTTGGGTATTTTCCATGCTTTGCTCAGGAGTTGGAGCAGCAGCCCCCACACCACCTGTTTCCACTGGAATTCAAAGCTGGGCTGCTCTGCAAGGAGGAGTGTGAATGGCCAGGGCTTCCCAGGATGGCAGGAAATGCCGTGAGCCACGTCCCTTGCAGCCCAGGGCACCGACCCGGTGTCTGTTTGTCCGGGGACCAGGCTGTGGTCAGCTTCAGCCGGCCAGGAGCAAGCGCCTGCTCCGGCCAGGAGTGGGGACGATGCCTGCAGGGACCCAAGGAGATGCTGCAGTCAAGCTGCTGCAGGAGATTTTCTCATGATAATCCCATTTGCTGCTGGCCAGCGGCCGCTGTCACAATGTCCCCGTGTCACCTTGCAGAGTGCTCAGGGACAATGAGCTGCGGGCAGTGAAGAGCCATTCCCTGCAGGGGCTGTTCCTGCTGAAGCACCTGTAAGCACCGTGCCCTGCCCAGGACAGGGGGGCTCCTGCCTGCCCCTCCCTGGGGCCCTGCTGCTCAGCCCAGCCCCGGGCAAGTGGCCTTAGTCCCTCCGGGGATGCAGGCTGCAGAGGCAAGTAAAAGCAACAGGGCAAATGGAAGTGACATTTGGTGTTCTGACTGGAACAGGGATTTGTCTGGCAATGAGATCGTGTCCATTGAGGAATGTGCTTTTGAGCCACTGCCTTTCCTGAAGCTTCTGTGAGTGATAAAGTTTCCTCCTGGGGTTTTAGTGAAGTCTTTGCATTGGGCACCCTTCCTGTGTCGGAAAATGCTCCCGTTCTTTTCCCAGCAGTCCCTAAATCTGCCCTGCTCAGGGCCCAGCTGAGCTGCAGAGGTCAGTGCCGATGGCTGGACGGCCACGCCGGGGGCACAGGCCCCAGCGGGGTCGTCCACACGCAGCCATCAGAGCAGCCAGTTCTTGCAGGCTCGGCTGCATGCTGGCACAGAAATAGAGTCAGCCCTTGGGCCCTTCCCTTCCCCTCCTGGGCAGGCTACAAACACTGAGAAAGCAGCAGCTTCCCCCCTCTTCCACCTTGCATTTGCACCTTTCCTGCAAAGGGATCCCGCTTCAGCCCCTCTTCCTGTGGGACAGGCCCGATTCCGTTGTGTGACCTCCTCTTTCCCCAGAAACCTCTCCGGGAATGGCCTCACGCAGATCCGCAGCGGCACTTTCCAGGCCTGGCACGGGATGCAGTTTCTCCAGGAGCTGTAAGTGGGACCAGGGCTCAAGGCAGGGCAGAGCGAGTCTCTGCAGGGTCTCTGCAGGGTCAGTGGGCAGGAGCAGATTTGCCCTCTGCAAAGTCCTGATTCTGACCGGGGGTGTCAGCCAGGGAGCGCCCGGAGAATGCAGCTGGAAGAGCCCTTTCCCCTGCCCTGCTCATCTCCTGCAAGGCTTCCTTGAAAGCGGCCGGGCCATCCCCACGTGCCCGGCACACCCAGCTCCTGTCCTTGCCATCAGCCCTCACAGAGCTCTGTTGTTTCTCAGCATCCTCAGCCATAACCCGCTGGCTGTCATTGCTGACGCTGCGTTCTTCAAGCTGCCCGCAGTGAGCTCTCTGTAAGTATGGGCTCCTTTGGAGCAGACCAACAGAGAGCTGTGTCTCTCTCGAGTGCCCTGTGCTCAGGAATGCAGAGATGCAGGAGCAAATCTCCCTCTTGCCCAGCCTGAGTCTGCTGGAGACACAAATACCCCTGGCCCCGGCAGAGCAAGGCAAAGGCCAAGCAGGGCTGGTGTGTCCCCAGCTGCAAAGCAACCCAGGAACTGGGACACAAACCTTCAGAGACGAGAGCCCATCCAGCTCTGGGGCCCTGCAGGGGCCGCAGGGCTCTGGGAGTAAACTGCACTCCCGCTGGAGCACTCGTGCCAGCAGCTCGAGGCTCCTGCCTTCTTCAGGGACTGGAGCTGCCCTCAGGGGAGAGCAGCAGGAGGGTCGGGAGAGGGGCAGTCCTTTCCGGTGGCATCTGTCTGCCACGAGAGCTGCAGGATTGCCCTCCTGATTGTGACGCCCTGGTTCAGAGCAGGCCAAGGCACAGAGAAGCTGGGCTCTGGAACGGCTTCCCTTGGATTAGGCAGAAGTGCATCCCTCTGCCAACAGCACCACCATCATCAGGGCCCCGGGCTTGCTCTCAGAGCAGAGTTCTGGCCATGTCACCGCAGAATTTAATGAGCCCTTTCAAATGCTTGCAGAGACCTGAGTGCCACCCAAGTGACTGCGCAGACGCTGCTGCTGTTCCTGCAGAGCACAGTGAGCTTGGAAAGCCTGTGAGTGTGTGGGACTGAGCCCCAGCCGCCAGCACGCCCTGAGTGCTGGGACAAGGGCTCTGCTTGCAAAACAAATCCGTGGGACACAAAACCAGAACAAGCCCAGTAAGCTCAAGGGTTGCTGTTTCCTTCTGGGAAACTTCTGCCAAATTCACCAGCTCAGAGGCACAATTTCCCCTTCTGGGTGACTTGCTGCAGGCTTTTCAAAGTGGACTTTCAACTCCAGGCGGGTGCACTTGTGTGTCAAGTGGTATTTAGGGAGCAGTTGCATTTTCCAGGGTGAAACCCCCCTTTTGATGTTTAGGACTGGGAGTGAGGGGACTTTGCCAGAGCTGTGGCACACCGTGAAGCACAGCCCCCACGCGTGGTATCCGTCTGTTCCCTGAGCTGGGCTCGCAGACATGGATTGGGTGGCCGGCTGTTCCTCCAATAATCCCCTCTTGTCTTTAGCCAAGTGCCCAAGGATGTGGCCTGCTGCCTGTGCCAGGAGCGTCCCCTCGCCGAGAGCCCGTGCAGGACCATCCAGTTCCTCTGCGAGAAGCTGTGCAGCACCAGCGCCCCGCAGTGCGGTTGGTGTCCGGAGGGGCTTGGGGGGAGCTCACATCTGCCACTTCTCTTGAGCCTGGGGAGGTGCTGCAGCACTGCCCCGTGCTGGGGCTCCTGGCCTCCCCTTGGAGTCCAGGACTTGCACAAACACCTTGGGTTGAAAAGTTCCTGGGCATTACTCATATCTTGTGTGTCAAATACTGTCTGGAGAAGGAACAGCTCACTGGGCCACCCCCACTGCCACGTGCAGGAGAGAGGGCAGGGACCCCGATGTGCTCTGCAGGGTGAACACCGAGCACCGTTATTCCCTCCTTGGCCTGTGCAGGGGGAGCAAAGCACTGTCCTGCTCTAGCTGGGCACAGGGGAGGGAACCTCCTCTCCACAGCAGGGCCTGGCTGGACTTCTGCAAACAGACACAGCCAGGTTTCCAGGCTCCCCAGGAAGCTCCTTTCTCTCACTGCCTCAGCCCCACGTTTCCCACGGCACAGTCCCAGAGCTCCGGTGCCCTTCAGGAAGTTTTTCATGGTGTAACAGCTTGAGCGGCTGCTGTTGGGAACGGTCCTGGAGCCAAGCAGTCCCTGGGCTTCTCTCCCGTGCCAGTCTGTGCCTCCGCTGCAGCGCTGATCTTTCCTCTGGGCTCTCTGGCTCTTCAGTGGCTCCTGCAGAGCACCCCAAGCCTGGCTCCTCTGGAGCTGTGGGAAACTCTCTGACACCAAACCCATTCCCCCAGCATGTTTCCCTCCCACCCAAACAGAGCCCCGGGAGAGACACCAGCAAAGAACCAGCTCTCTGCTCTGCCCTGAGGGGATAATGGCATGGCTGGAAGGGAATCCTGCCCACGACACATCCCCACTCTGCTCCCTGGCCTTGAGACGAGCTCCTGCTGCTCGGGGTAACCTCTGAGCCGGGCTTTGTGCCGAGCTCTGATCTGCTCTCTTGGTGTTCTCCAGCTCACACAGCTCGTCTGCTTCAGACACGGGGAGAAATAATGGACACGCAACTGCCCAGAGAGCTGAACACCAGCCCAGTGTTGAGCCTCAAGCCCAAGGAGCCTTCCCTGGGAGATCATGGAACCGTAACATTTGCGGTTGCCCTGACCCTGAGCACTGAGGGTGATTGTCAGCAGCCTGGCCAATTCCAGAACAAATTCACATCCCCCTCAGCACCTCTCAGGGCATGAAGGCAAAACAAGCGTTGATGACCTGAGAGCCAAGCTCGAGAAGAAGGTGGACAAGGCTGAAAGCATCAAGGACTGTTAAAAGCATTGTCCACACCAGCCCCAGCCTGCCAGGCTGAAGGATGTGGAGGAAAAGACACCCTCAAGCTGGCATCACAAGCAGCAGGACTCCCGTTTGAACTGGCAAGCATTAAACCCCTGGGATGTAGCTGGTGGGTTAAACCCCAGTGACGATGCCTCTATCGCTGGACACCACAGAGATGAGCAGCAAGATCCAGCTCCAAGGCAGAACTTCATTATGACTCACAATCAGCAGCAGGACAGCCAGTACTGGGTTGGACATAATCAGCTTTTCTACCAGGTCATGGGCCCTATGAAAGCGGTGGGAGAGCCCAAAGTCGACCAGCATCTAAACAGGAACCTGGATTTTCTCTCTGACCCGTTGGTTCAGAGCCGCCCCGCTGCGAGCAGCAGGGGAGAGGCCACGGCTGAAGAGGGGCAGTCCTCTCTGGGCGGGCACCTCCTGATCATCCCTGACACCACAGAGACACACTGGAAGCAACAGGAAGAAGGCTCCAGGTTCCTCAATGAACCTTGGAGCCCCCAAGGCCCAGACCTTGCGCTGGTTCCAGGAGAGCGCTTGGAAACCACGGTCGATCGTTTCCTGCGCTTGCTGGTGCCGGAAAAAGGCCTGCGAACGTTCATGGCCCACGTGGAGCAAGCCCTGAGGACAGACTGCAGCCTGCCCCAGCTCCAGCTGGCCTGTGCCAAGATGGTCTCAAAGACTGGGCTGCTTCTAAAGGTGCTCAGTGAGAGGCAAGAGAACCAGGGAGCCTCTGAACGCATGGGCCAGTGTCGTCTGCAAGCGAACATCTCCAGACGCACAGCTTTGGAGGAGGATCAGGAGCCCACAGGGAAGGTAGGAGAGCTGCTGGGCACTGCTACATGTGTTCCTCTGGGCAGGAAAGAATGGAAGGAGTGATCCTCATGCTCTTTGTGACCTTTCTTCTAATCCCACCCGAAGCCAGAGACCATGGATGACACGATCAAATTTGTGGTTTTGCTGTCTGTCTTCGTTATCGTTGCTGTGATGCTGAAGACTGTCTTCCACGTAAGCCAATATCTTGTTTGACTCCAGCTGTCTGTCTTGTAGCTGCAGTGCCCAGGTGACGAGCCCCGGGTGCCGCTGCAGATGCCCCTGCACGTGCTGGGTACCACAGGAGATGCTTTTCCAAGCCTGCAGCTTGTGGCAGCATCCACAGCACCCAGCTCAGCGGGGTTCAGCCTGCCCGGGGGAAGCTTGGCCTGCCTTCTGTCCCAGCTCTCCCCAGCTTTGCCTTGCTCTCCTGCCTTCAGCCACGCAGCAATGAGATTGGGAGCTCTGGAATTTTGGAATGTTCTGGAGGAAGGGAGAAAGAGGAAATTGGGAAGGAAGGACAGGTTTTTTTTCTAAAATCGCTGCTGCCTGGCACAGACTTGCACGTGTGTAGAACAGACTGGGTTGGATGAAGGATGTTTGGTCTCCCATGTTCTGTAGAGTATGACAAGAGAACTCTGGCATTACAAGTCTCTCTCCTTCCCCAGGTGTGTTCCCAATGTGCTGCAGTTCTTTGCCGACAGCTACTCAGCAGGAAATCGTGGCTGAGAAGGTAACTGCTCCCTGCCCGTGCCACTGCTGTGCCACCAAGAGTCCTTTCCTGTGAAGAGCAACTCCTCCCCGAGCCCCGCGGGTGCCGCTGCCGAGGACTCCCCCGGCTGTGTTTCAAACCCGTCGCGTTTGGGGGAGCCCCGGGAAAGGGGCTCCCGAAGCGAGAGCGCTGGGCACGCCTGGGAGCTGCCAGCCCAACCAGCCCTTCCCGCACGGGCAGTGCTCCCCCGGATGGGGTGGATGTGTTGGGCCAGCCGGGGATGTCCCTTTCTGGGGGCCCCGTCTTCCTTGGGCTCAGCTGAAATGCCCCTGAGCAGGGAGAGGTGCTGCTGCACCTCCTGCAGCCCTCCCTGGCCAAACCGCCCCCGCTTATTTTCCGTGGTTTCAGGTTTGTCTGTAAAACTGCAACAGAGATGGAGGAAGAAGAAGTACAGGGAGGCAGAGCATGCAGAGCAGGTGAGGGCAGGGAGCAGGTGCCAGTGCTGCTCCTCTGCCTGCACCACCTGCTCTTCCTCACCTTTTCAAATCCTTCCCTTCCATGGCAATTTCCAGGACTTGCCTGAGCTCACCGGACCTGAATTGCTGATCGCTCAGTACATCATGGATGTCCTTGATAAAGAGGAAGAAGAATTGCAGAAAGAGATGCAGAAAGAGAACGCAGATGTCTCCCAGGAAGAGATAAAACGTGAATCATAAGAGTGAAAGGGAGAAGACTTTCTAGAAGGTGGAGAAGAAAGTAAGATGCCAACACTTGTACTCCAGCTCCTACTCTGACACAAGAACTGCTAGCGTTTCCTTAAGCTACTTCCATCCACAATAACTGCAGGGAAAGAACATCTGAGGAAATAGAGGCAAGGAAAGAGTAAAAGAAATAGCAGTAATTTGTGGTGATGCGAGGTTTTATTGTATTTTCATATGTTTTCTGTACCCCAGTGGTTCATCCCTACCTTCCCCACTCCTACTACTGGTTGATTTGCCCCAGACCCAAGCCGCTCCCCCGGTGCTCCCTATATGGTTGTTCTCCTCCCCTTGTTCTGGCTCTCTCCCTATCAATCACCCAAACCCCTCCTGTTGTTCCCGAAGGTTCGGTGTCCATCACCTGAGCCCTCCCTAATTACCCTTATATGGCCCCTGTCAGTCCCCCCGAGGTCCTGCCCCTCGGATAC